>NC_091066.1:28660259-28962278 GCF_000393655.2 Nicotiana sylvestris
CAGCATGTACCCCCTCCCATATTTACTTGTTTATTTCTGTTTTATTTTCAGCTGTATATTATATAACTGCACAGGTTATTTGGTAGTCTGGTCCTAGCCTCGTCACTACTTCGCCGAGGTTAGGCTAGGCACTTACCAGCACATGGGGTCGAATTGTGCTGATACTACACTCTGCACTATGTGCAGATCCCGAAGCAACTCTTGGACCATAGCATTTGGGTGGCTGCTCTCAATCCATCTAGAGATCCTGAGGTAGTCCTACAGGCGTCCGCAGGTCCGGCGTTCTCTTCTATCTTATTATGTGCTTTGTTTTCACTTGTATCCAAGATAGACTGTATTTCCTTTTTCAGACACTTGTATGTAGTACTCATATACAGTCCGTGATATTGTGACACCGGATTCCGGGTAGGGACGTATGTTGGCATTGTAGTACTAGCTTCGGTTATTTTATCAGTTTAAGTCTTCCGCTTATTTTATTTATCATTAATGCTCAATGTTGATTTCCTGTTAATCTCAATTGTTAAAAAGGGGTAAAATGAAAGGGTTAGTGATTCTTCATTTGCGCGGCTTGCCCAGCTTCTACGAGTAGGCTCCATCACGACTCCCGAGGGTGGTAAATCTGGGTCGTGACAATGTATTATCTATTTTGCAGCAATTCCTCTTTATTTGCATGCTTCTTTTGTTACTGTGTTCAAAGGATTGAACTTCTATGAATGGCATGAACAAGTCTAGTTCCACTTAGGCGTAATGGATCTTGACTTGACTCTGTTGAATAATAAGCTCGCTGCCATTACTGATATGAGTAGTACGGATGAGAAGTATTTCCATAAAACATGGGAATGCTCTAACATGTTGAGCTTTATGTTTATGCGAATGACTCTTGCCAACAACATTAAGAGTACTATTCCACAGATAGAAAATATCAGGGAATACCTGAAGTTTATGGAAGAACATTTTTGTTCTGCAGATAAGTCTCTCGCTAGTACACTAATGGTTGAACTCACGACCATGGAGTTTTATGGGTCACATAGTATGCAAAATCATATCATCGAGATGACTAACATTGCAACAAGACTTTAGACCTTAGGGATGAAAGTGGATGACTCCTTCTTGGTTCAGTTTATTCTGAACTCGTTGCCTCAGGAGTATGGACCTTTTCAAATTAACTATAACGCTATTAAGGACAAGTAGAATATTAGTGAATTGTCCAGTATGCTTACTCAGGAGGAGTCACAACTTAAGAAACAAATGAGTCATTCAATTAACCTCGTGGGTCAAGGAGCTGATAAATGACTTAATGTGAAGGCCAACAAGTTCAAGAAAAAGAAAGTACCTGCTAAAATTTCACAGGATGTTAAGAAGGAATATAAGGCAGATACGTGTTGTTTCTGTAACAAGGAAGGACTCTTTCGGAAGGATTGCTTGAAACATAAAGCTTGATTCGAATAGAAAGGTGCAATTAGTGCTTTTGTATATTTCGAATCAAATTCAATAGAAGTTCCTAATAATACTTGGTGGCTTGATTCTAGTGCAACTGCTTATGTATCTACTATGATGCAGGGATTCCTTACGATCCAAATAAGGATTTCTTGTCCATGGAAAATCGCATGAAGGCTCCAATCGAAGGCATAAGGACTTATAGTTTGATCATGGAGACTGGATGTCACCTTGATCTATTACAGAATATACCTTCAGTTTCTAGAAATTTGATTTCTCTTTCAAGACTTGATGTTTCTGGATTTGATTTAAAGTTTGAAAATGGATATTTTAATTTATATAAGAATGCTATTTTTTATGGTTCTGGTTTTCTTAATGATGATTTATATAAATTGAAACTCGATATTGATTTTTCTGAATCCCTTCTTACCATTTAACATAATGTTGGAATTAAACGTAGATCACTAGATGAAAGTTTTGTTTACTTGTGGCATAGACGTTTGGGTCATATATCCATATGAAAGGTTAGAAAGATTAGTAAAGGATGAGATTCTTCTCAATCTAAATTTTAATGCTTGGATTGCATAAAAGGAAAGCAAATAAAGCATAGTAAGAAAGGTGCCACAAGAAACACCCAGCTTCTTGAAGTTATACACACTGATATTTGTGGACCCTTTGATGTTCCATATTTTGGTGGAGAAAAATATTTTATCACCTTTATCGATAATTTTCATGTTATGGATACATCCATTTGCTGAAAGAAAAATCTTAAGCAACAGATGTTCTCATAGTGTTTGTTAATGAGGTTGAAAGATAATTAGATAAAAAGGAGAAAATCATTAGGTAAGCTAGAGGTGGTGAATATTATGAAAAATGTAATGAATTGGGACAATGTCCAGGTCCATTTGCAAAGTTCCTCGAGGAACGTGTCATATGTACACAATATACTCTGCCAAGAATACCTCAACAAAATGGTGTTGCAGAAAGGCGTAATCGAACACTTATGGATATGGTTAGGAGCATGATGAGTAATTCCTTATTATCCAAATCATTATGGATGTATGCTCTTAAAACCAATATATATTTATTAAACAGGGTTCCTAGTAAGGCAGTTCCAAAGACTCCTTTTGAATTGTGGGCATAAAGGAAACCTAGTTTAAGGCACATACATGTTTGGGGTTGCCCAACGGAAGCTAGAGTTTATAATCCGCAAGAAAAGAAATTAGATTCTTGAACAGTAAGTGGTTACTTTATTGGTTACCCAGAGAAATCTAAAGGGTATGTGTTTTACTGTCCAAACCATAATTCGATAATTGTTGAAAGCAATAATGCAAGATTCATTTAAAATGGTGAAGTTAGTGGGAGGGTTGAAAAATAAAGTGTGAAAATAACAAATATGAGGGTCAATGTTCCATTACCCACGAATATGCCTGCTTTCACAGAAATACCAACTATTGTTTCAGTTGTTGAAGTACACTTTGATAACACCGAGCAGCATTTGGATGAAACACTTTATGAAGAAACTAACTCACAAATATCTAACATAAATGAACCGCAAGAAATGCCATTAAAAATCTCAAAGAGTAAAAAAATCAATTATTTCGGATGATTACATGGTTTATTTGCAAGAGTCAGATTTTGACATTGGCCTTAACAAGGATCCAGTTTCATATTCACAAGCCATAGAAAGTAATGAGTCTGAGAACGGATTGATGCTATGAAGGAAGAGTTAAAATCCATGGAATACAATAAAGTTCGGGATCTCGTTGAATTGCCAGAAAATTCTAAAAGAATATGGTGTAGATGGATCTTTAAGACCAAACACGATTCAAATGGTAATATTGAATGATATAAAGCTAGACTCTTTGCCAAGGGTTATACTCAGAAAGGAAACATTAATTATAAAGAGACCTTCTCACCGGTCTTAAAGAAAGACTCATTAAGAATTATTATGGCTTTGTTGGCTTATTATGACTTAGAGTTACATCAAATGGATGTGAAAACTATCTTTCTTAATAGAGACCTCAAGGAGGAAGTTTATATGGACCAACCAGAGGGTTTCGAAACTAAAGGAAAATGTCAAATAGTGTGTAAACTGAAGAAGTCAGTATATGGACTTAAACAAGCTTGACGACAATGGTTTATAAAGTTTAATGATACCATAATATCTTTTAGATTTGTGAAAAATACCATTGATCGGTGTATATACCAAAAGATCAGTGGGAGCAAGTTTATATTTTTAGTCCTATATGTTGACGATATTCTACTTGCTGCTAATAATTTAGGCATATTGTGTGGGACTAAAGATTTCTCTCTAAGAATGTAAAATGAAAGATATGGGTGAGACATCCTATGTGATAGGAATAAAAATATTTCATGATAGATTACAAGAATTGTTGGGATTGTCTCAGAAAGGCTATATCGAAAGAGTTCTAGAGAGATTTAATATGAACAATTGTTCCAATTTAAAAATGGGACAAATTTAGTATCGTGCAATGCCCTAAAAATGATGTAGAACGAAAAGAAATGGAATCAAATCCTTACTCTTCTAATGTTAGTAGTCTGATGTATGCTCAGACTTGCGCAAGACCAAATATTAGGTTTGCGGTCGGAATGCGGGGAAGATAGTAACCTAAGAATTGATCATTGAAAAGTTGCAAAGAAAGTTTCGAGGTACCTGAAAGGAACAAAGGATTACATGCTCATGTGTAGGAGATCCAAGCATTTGGAAGTTGTTGGATTCTCAGATTCTGATTTCGCTGGATGTATTGATACTAGAAAGTCTACGTCTAGTTATTTGTTCCAATTAGCTGAAGGAGCAATATCATAGAAGAGTGCCAAACAGTCTTTCATTGATACATCCACGATAGAAGTAGAATTTGTGGCATATTTCAAAGCCACCATTCATGCATTATGGCTGCGAAACTTTATTTTAGGACTTGGGGTTGTCAGCACCATTACCAAGCCGCTGAAAAGTTATTGTGATAATTTTGCAGCAGTATTCTTCTCCAAGAACGATAAGTACTCCAAAGATGTCAAACATATAGAATTAAAGTATTTTACCATCAAGGAGGAAGTTCGGGAACAAAGAGCGTCACTTGAGCATATTAGAACTGATCTCATAATTGCAGATCTGTTAACGAAAGATATACAACCAAAGATATTTAAAGAACATGTACATAGAATGAGTCTTGGCTGTATTTATGATGTTTTGATACTCCGAGCTTATTTATGTGTTTCTGATATATATTAATGATTTCTTTTCTCATAATGGAGTACACATTATTGTTTTGAGATATTATGGGATAAGTCTCAAAGAGACATTATTGGGGACCATAATATTTTATAGTTAATGGACCTGGTACGATGAGTTGCTAGTGTTGTAGTATGTGGAAGGGAGTATGTAGACAAAATATGTATGACCGCCATAACTCATATTTAGCAGTTTATCGTATTATGGTATTTATGATGGACATTATAAAAGAGATTTTTTTATGCACAACTAATGTTTATATGATTAAATATTAATGTTATGTGACTATTGGGCCAAGTGGGAGAATGTAAGATTTTTTACGTATGGGTGGCCCAATAGGTTTAAGGCTCGTAATTAATATTTAATTAATGAACAAATCTCATCCGTCCGATCGGTTACTTGATGGACATATCTGATTAAGTGAGAACCTCTATAAATTGGTCCTCTCTCCACCCATTAGGGTTACCATATTTTATTATCTCTCTTCCATCACTAAAGGTAGTGGTAACGAAAGTTAAGGCAAGGGGCGAGAAATTAATTTTGATAAATGCTTCCGCTTTGTGATGATGACTTCCGCTTTAGGTATGTTTTCTATATCACTTATATGTAAGATTATCATGTTCAAGATTCTGGTATAAATTAATGTTTATGTTTACATCCCATGCTCAAAAAAAGTTAAAAATATGTACTTGGTAGAATATTGAGTTATTTTTCTAAAGGAACATAAATTGATTCCCACTTGGTATTTCTTCTTTCTTACTTTTTCAATGGTATATCTATGCTTTAGAATCCTAGATCCACCACTACCATTGCTCGCCAATCGAGCTAAATCTCTCCCTTAGAATTATTTAGATGACTTTTTCTTTTTGTTGTTAGACTACTAATGTCACGACCCGCAATTCTCACCTTCGAGATCGTGATGGCACCTAACATTTTACTTACTAGGCAAGTCAATATTAGAGAACCGTTAAGTCAATTATTATTTAAATTCAATAGATAAAGTCAATTAAGCCAAAATGAAATAAAATCGAGTGCGGAATAACATAATTACTCATAATATCTACTACAAATCGATTCTGGAGTCACAACTCACGAGCTTCTAAGATTTTCTACAAACAGAGTCTGAAAGAAATACAACTGTTCTGAATGAAAAGAAACAGTAAAATAGGAAAATAGAAGGGGACTCCAAGGTCTGCGGACGCCAGCAGATCTACCTCGAGTCTCGAATAAGCAAGTCCAAGTTGCTACGCCTCATAAACAGCTAAGGCCAGTACCAAAGTCTGTACAAGAAGTGCAGAGTATAGTATAAGTACCACCGACTCTATGTACTCATGAGTGTCAAGCCTAACCTCGACGAAGTAGTGACGAGGCTATGACAAGACACTCACATAATAAACCTATACAGATAACAATATATGTATAAGATAACAACAGATGAAAGCTAATCATGTACTATTGGGAGGGGGACATGCTAAAGGGGATCCAAGATACGAGAAATACAACGGAAATGATAACCAGAACAGTTAATATGCCTTTAACCAGTAAGACCAATTAAGCATAATGAAGAAAATTGTACGGCATCACCCTTCGTGTTTTTACTCTCAACCTCACCATGAAATAATGATACTGCACGTCATCACCCTTCGTGCTTTTACTCTCATTCTCAATATAAATTAGTAGATAAGGCACGTTATCACCATTCGTGCATTAACTCTCATAAATATCACGACATACCCTTCGTGCATTAACACACACAATATGACACAGTATCACCCTTCGTGTATTAACACTCTCCCTTACCACATAACAATGAAAAGGTAATAATAGGGAGATAGGATCAACAAGAACAAGTCTTACTTCAACGATGGGTCCACAATACCAACCTCAATTTTGGAATCAATACTCAATTATCTCGAAATCCTATAAACATCGTAGGAATGATCAAATTAACAAATAACCAGTCTAAACATGGATAACATGATCAAAGAAAGCAATAATTGCAAGGAATAAGTCCCACCCGCATGTTATAACCCGACAACCACGAATAAGTGCTTGTCCCCTCATATATACGTTGTACCCAACATCTAAACATGTAGCAAATAGACAAACAAATCTTAATCTCTCAAGTCAAGGTTAATCACGACACTTACCTCGCTCCAAAGGATTAATTCAAAGCTCAACCACAACTTTGCCTTTCAAACAAGCCTCTGAACAAATAGAATCTAGCAAATTACCAACCAAATGATTCAAATTAAGCCTTAGGAACTATCCACGATTGCAAAGGATTCAATTTAGGTCATTATTGAAAAAGTCAACTCATGGGCCCGCTTGGTCCAAACCAAAAATTCGGACCAAAACCTAATTACCCATTCACCCCCGAACCGGTTATGTAATTTATTTTGTTATCCGACCTCAATTTGCCCATAAAAATCACCAAGCAAATTGATGGAATTCAAAAGAATTTTATCTGGGGCACAACCCCAAATAGGAAAAAAATGCATCTAATAAATTGGGACATGGTTACAAAAAAGAAGGCCAATGGAGGGTTAGGGCTCCAAAAAACTGAATTGAAAAATAAAAGCAACCCTTGCAAATCTGGCCTGGAGGACTTACAACACATCAAGCTTATGGGCCAGAGTCCTCATCTCTAAGCACTGTAATTGGAACCATACTCCTAGAACTCTTAGATACCCTAAATCTCCCACCTGGCAATGCATCCTCAAGGGCTGGGATACTTGCATGAAGGCAAGCAGATGGGTGGTCCACAAGGGAAACAGGGTTAGCTTCCTAAGTGATGTTTGGATCCCTGATCAGCCAATCATTAGGGACATGATAGAAGGCCCTCTTACTCAGAATGATGAAAATGACAAAGTAGACACTGTCTACGACTCAGGGAATTAGGTTCTCTCCACCATATTTATGGATCTTCCCCCAAGTATTTCTAACATGATCAATTCTATCTTCATCCCTCCAAACCCTACCAAGGATGACAAGCTAATTTGGGGACTGACTCCTAGTGGGTTCTTCACCAATAGCTCTGCCTACTCTTTCCTTAGCAAAACCAAAAACAATGTTGAAATAGAGGAGGAATGAAATTTTAATTGGATCTAGAAATTATACACACCCAACAAAATTAAGAACTTTATTTGGCTACTTACCCAAAAAATGTTACCTACTGGAGGTTACCTTCACAGAATTGGGGTTAATTGTAACTCACAATGCTGCTTCTGCCACAGTTTAGAAGAAACAAATGACCACATCTTCTTTGAATGCATTAATGCAGCCCAGTTCTGGCAAGACTTGCTATCCAAAGCCTCAATTGAGAGTAGGCAACAGAACCTATCTTTTCATCCCAACAGTGGCCCTTAACTTGGAACAAGCTTAGGAACACACCTTTTAATGATCACATTCCTTGGGAAAACATCCTTCCTTTCTATTTCTGGCATATCTGGCAATGCAGAAACCACAACTTGTTCAACAATAAAAAAAGATAGAATCAGCATCACCAATACCATCTCTAAAGCAACTGAATATTTTATGTTGGTAAAAATACAACCATCAAAAAAATATTCCAAATCACTGTAAAATAGGAGCCACCAGAAGAGGTTTCTTTAAGCTGAACACAGATGGGGAAGCAATAGATAACCCATGCATATGAGGAATAGGTGGAATATTCAGGAATCATAATGGGGATTGGATTATGAGGTATATGGAGAATATACCACATACAACCAACACTTTGGCTGAATTGAAAGCTCTTCTAAACATGAATAAATAAATAAAAGTTTAAGCAAATGATAGTATAATATGTGGAATACAGCCCAAACAAAACCCGATACCGGGGTGACACTAGTCATGAGCATCTACCAAAACAGAATACTCCAAATATAACTACAGAGTTTAATACAGAAAAACTAAGAACATGAAGGACTAAGATAGGGAAAAGCTCCGGGCTGCGAACGCCAACACCTACCTAGAGACTCCTCGGATCCGCCAGAGCTGGAAATGATCAGCACTCAGGAGCGGGACCAGATACGCCTGAATCTGCACACAGGGTGCGGGGAGTAAAGTGAGTACTCCAACTCAGTGAGTAATAATCATAAATAAAGACTGAAAGCAGGAAATCACGTAAGGCACAAAGCATGCTATAATGAAGCACTAAAACCATTAAAATAGTAAACTAGTGAAAGATAGGTAAAATCCTTTAACACAAATTTAACTTCATGAAAAGCCTTTTTCAACAATTAAGCAGGTAATTGACAGTAAATTATGAAAAATAAACACATAAAGGTTTGCCCCTCGGGCACAGTATCAACAAATCCTCCCCTGGGGCAATATCTTAGAACAATACCAGCCTCTCGGGCTCAATCTCACATCACAATGGGTACCCGCGTTCACTGGGGGTGTGCAGACTCCTAGAGGGGCCCCTTTAGGCCCAAGCGCAATAACAAGCCATTTCGTGGCATCAACACTAGGCTCTCGGCCTAATATCAATCAAGCCACCTCGTGGCGTACATATCTCAGGCCCTCGGCCTCATAATCAATATCAAATATTTCCTCACAACATAGGCCCTTGGCCTTACTCAGTCAAAATCCTCAAAAGCCACTCGGGCAATAGTAAAACACGATTCTCAGCCCAAAATATCATTTAAAAGATCATTTAAGTGTTAAAACATAATAAACATGGCTGAGTATGAAAACAGTGAAATATATCACGACTGAGTTCAAGTATAAAGTCAAAACAGTGAGGAAATATCAATAAAAATCCCCGAAGGGTTCAAATAGTTGGCACAAGGCCCAAATATTGCATTCAGCCCAAATCATGATGATAGCAAATAGATTTCAGTCAAATACGCAGTAAAATAATCATTCGGGACGGACCAAGTCACAATCCCCAACAGTGCACGACCCCACGCTCGTTATCCAGTTTGTACGTCACCTCAATATAGCACTACGATGTGCAATCCGGCCTCAATAGATTCCTTGTCTCCCCACGAGTTCATACATATCAAAAGTTCTGAAATTCGACCTCAAATGTCCTTCAAATCAACAATCAAAGGTCTAAATTTCCAAGGCCTAGTTCTTCAATTTTTTGGCTTAATTTCCATGATTATTTAGGTGGAATTCACATAGGAATCGAGTTTTAAGTCCAAGAATCTTACCTCCAAGTGATTCCCCTTGAATCCCCAATCCCCTTCAAAAAGCTCCAAAAATGACCAACAATGGAAGAAGTAAACCCCACATTCGCGGACAAGACGACTATTTAAACCTTCTGCCCAAGCCTAAATTCCTTCATCGCGATCGTGGGTCATCCTTCGCGATAGCAAAGCACAAATTCTCAGCTCCCAAAACTAACCCTATGCGAACGCGATGCTCAGGCATCTAACAGTACGCGATTGCGGATTGGCTACCGCGTTCGTAATGAATAGCTTCAAACCAAGACCCCTGGTCCACTTAACTCTACACGAACGCGACCCACTCCACGCGTTCGCGATCAACAATGCCTTCACCTTATGCGATCGCATCCCCAGCTTCACGAACGCATTGAGCAAACTGGACTACCCCCGCAACAGCTCTACGCGATCACGAGACCCCCTATGCAATCGCGAAGAGTAAAAACTCTGCAACAGCTGAACTATAAAATCTGCAACTCTCCAAGGCATAAAATGGTCCGATTGACCATCCGAAACTCACCCGAGGCCCCCGGGACCTCAACCAAAGGCACCAACATACCCCAAAACCTCATTCAAACTTTTTCCAATCTTCAAAATACCTCAAACAACATCAGATCAACCTAAACACATCGGATTCAAGCCAACCATTCTAAAATCTTCAAAATTCCGCTTTTGATCAAAAACCCAACCAAACTACGTCCGAATGACCTGAAATTTTGCACACACATTCCAAATGACTCAACGGAACTACTGCAACTCTCGGAATTCCATTCCTACCCCTATATCAAAATCTCGCCTACCAATTGGAAATCGCCAAAATATCAACTTCGCCAATTCAAGCCTAAATCTACTCCGACCCTCCAAAACTCATTCCGATCACGCTCCTAAGTCCCAAATAACCTCCTAAAGCTATGTGAACTATCAGAACTCACATCCGAGTCCTCTAAAACATAAGTCAATATCTAGTTGAGGATCCTCCCCAACTTAAACAAACGTTCGTCCTCGAACGAGTCAAGAAACATATCTGAAGCCTCAAATAGATGAGGATATCTGCTTCGCATCTCCCGCTCAGTCTCCTAGGTAGCCTCCTCCACGGGCCGACCTCTCTACTGCGCTTTCACTGAAGCTATATCTTTTGACCTCAACTTCCGAAGCTAACGACCCAAAATAGCTACTGGCTCCATATCATAGGTCAAATCATCATCCAACTGAACCGTGCTGAAATCCAAAACATGATACGGATCCCCAATATACTTCTGGAGCATAGAAACATGAAATACCGGATGTACGCTCGACAAGCTGGGTGGCAAAGCAAGCTTATAAGCCACCTCCCCAATCCTCCAAAGCACCTCAAAAGGCCCAATGAACCGAGGACTCAATTTACCTTTCTTCCCAAATCTCATAACACCCTTCATGGGCGAAACCTTCAACAAAACCTTCTCACCAACCATGTAGGACACATCTCGAACCTTCCTGTCAGCATAGCTCTTCTGTCTCGACTGCGTTGTACGGAGCCTCTTCTGAATCACCTTCACCCTTTTCAAAGCATCCTGCACCAAGTCTGTCCCCAATAGCCTAGCATCACCGGGCTCGAACCAACCAACTGGAGATCTACATCGCCTCCCATACAAAGCCTCATATGGAGCCCTCTGAATACTCGACTGGTAGCTGTTGTTATAAGAAAACTCTGCAAGCGGTAGAAACTGATCCCATGACCCTCCGAAATCAATGGCACAAGCACGCAACATGTCCTCCAATATCTAAATATTGTGCTTGGACAACTCGTCCGTCTGAGGGTGAAAAGTTGTGCACAACTCAACCTGAGTACCCAACTCTCGCTGCACAGACCTCCAAAACTACGAAGTAAACTGAGTGCCCCTATCTGAAATGATGGAAACTAGGACACCATGCAACCGAACAATCTCCCAGATATAGATCTCTGCCAACCGCTCTAAAGAATAGGTAGTACACACAGGAATGAAGTGCGCGGACTTGGTCAGCCGATCCACAATCACCCAAATAACATCGAACTTCCTCAGAGTCCATGGAAATTCAACAACAAAGTCCATAGTGATCCTCTCCCACTTCCACTCGGGAATATCCATCTGCTGAAGCAAGCTACCTGGTCTCTGATGCTCATGTTTCACCTGCTGACAATTGAGGCACCGAACTACAAATCCCATAATGTCTTTCTTCATTCTTTCTCCACCAATAATGCTGCCTTAAATCCTGATACATCTTCGCGGTACCCGGATGAATGGAATACCGCGAGCTATGGGCCTCCTCCAGAATCAACTCCCGAAGCCCATCTATATTGGGCACATAAATCCGGCCCTGCATCCTCAACACCCCATCATCACCTATAGTCACATCTATGGCATCACCATGCTGAAATATATTCGTAAGGACAAGCAAATGTGGATCATCATATTGGCGCTCTCTGATGCCATCATATAAGGAAGACCGAGAAACCACACAAGCCAATACCCGACTAAGCTTCGAAATATCTAACCTCACGAACCGATTGGCCAAGGCCTGAACATCAACCGCAAGAGGTCTCTCCCCAATTGGAATATACGCCTAACTTCCCATACTCACTTCCTTTTGGCTCAAAGCATCGGCCACCACATTGGCCTTTCCCGGATGGTACAATATAGTGATATCATAATCCTTAAGCAACTCCAACCACCCCCACTGCCTCAAATTGAGATCCTTCTATTTGAACAAGTGTTGGAGGTTACGATGATCAGTAAACACCTCACAAGACACACCATACAAGTAATGCCTCCAAATTTTCAACGCGTGAACTATGGCAGCCAACTCCAAATCATGAATGGGTTAGTTCTTCTCATGGGGCTTCAACTGACGAGAAGCATAAGCAATAACTCTACCCTCTTGCATCAATACAAAACCAATACGAACTCTCGAAGAATCACAATAAACGGTATATGAACCTGAAGTTGATGGAAAAACTAATACTGGAGTTGTGGTCAAAGCTGTCTTGAGCTTCTGAAAGCTCTACTCATACTTGTCCGACCATACAAATGAACACCCTTCTAAGTCAACTTGGTCAAGGGCGATGCGATTGATGAGAATCCCTGAACAAACCAGCGATAATAGCCTGTCAAACCAAGAAAGCTACAAATCTCTGTGGCTGAGGATGGTCTGGGCCAACTCTAAACCACCTCTATCTTCTTCGGATCAACCTGAATACCCTTGTTGGACACCACGTGCCCCAAGAAAGCCACTAAACTGAGCCAAAACTCACACTTGGAGAATTTCGGATAAAGATTCTCCTCCCTCAATCTTTGCAACACAACTCCCAAATGCTCCGTGTGCTCCTTCTGACTATGCGAATACACCAAAATATCACCAATAAAGACTATGACAAACGAGTCGAGATAAGGCCGAAGCACGTTGTTCATCAAATGCATGAACGCTGCTGGGGCATTGGTCAATCCAAAAGACATCACCAAGAACTCATAATGACCATATCGGGTCCTGAAAGTTGTCTTAAGAATATCCGAGTCCCTAATCTTCAACTGGTGATAGCCTGAATGGAGATCAATCTTGGAGAACACTCTCGCCCCCTGAAGCTAGTCGAATAAATCATCAATGCGAGGTAAAGGATACTTGTTCTTAACTGTTACTTTGTTCAATTGCCTATAATCAATGCACATCCTCATAGTGCCATCCTTCTTCTTCAAAATAGAACTGGCGTACCCCAAGGTGACACACTAGGCCGAATGAATTATCAAGGAGTTCCTGAAGCTGCTCCTTTAACTCCTTCAACTCCGCTGGTGACATACGATACGGCGAAATAGAAATGGGTTGAGTGCCCGACACTAGGTCAATACCAAAATTAATATCCCTGTTTGGTGGCATACCCGACAGGCCTGCAGGAAACACATCGGGAAAATCCCTCACAACTGGAACAGAATCAATACTAGGAGTCTCTGCACCGACATCCCTCACAAAGGCTAGATACGAAAGACAACCCTTCCCAACCATACGTTGGGCTTTCAAGAATGATATTACTCTACTGGGAACATAATCATTCACACCTTGCCACTCGATCCGTGACACACCCGGTATAGCCAATGTGACTGTCTTAGCATGACAGTCCAGAATAGCACGACATGGAGATAGCCAATCCATGCCCAAAATGACATCGAAATCCACCATACATAATAATAAAAGATCCACACGGGTCTTCAGACCCCTAATAGTCACCACACACGACCAGTACACACGGTCTACAACAACAGTATCGCTCACCAGGGTAGATACATGAACAGGTGAAGCAAAAAACTCACGGGGCATACCCAAATAATGAGCAAAGTATGATGACACATAAGAAAAGGTGGAACCGGGATCAAATAATACAGAGGCATCTCTGTGGCAGACTGAGACAATACCTATGATAACAGCATCTGAAGCAATAGTATTGGGTCTACCTAGAAGTACATAGAAACGGGCATGACCGCCACCTGATCGGCCTCCCCCTCTGGGGCAACCCCTAGCTGACTGACCTCCACCCCTAGCTGGCTGGGCGGGTGGTAATGAAGTAATTGGCATTGAAGCCCATGACTGACCCCTCTACTAAGATGAACTCGTAAGACGACGAGGGCACTGCCTCCACATATGGCCCATCTCTCCATACTCACAACAGCTCCCAGGTGCTGGAGAAGGGGACTGAAGGGAACCCTTCACACCGGAGTGACTAGCAGATGTACCCGGCATAGAAGAGCCATGAACTGATGGAGCAAGGGACGAACTCTGAGCTGGAAGGGCACTAAGTGATGACTGGCCCTAATGAGAACTGTGAGAACCATGACCCAATGACGCCCCAAGATAACCTGGGCGAGCTGGCTGAGCATGCCTGAAGGGACGGCCTCTGTCGTGCTGAAATTGACCTCTCGAAGGAGTACCACTATAACTACCAGATCCTCGAGGCCTCTTGGCCTCCCTCTCCTCGCGCTCCTAGCGATGAACAAACTCAGTCTCCCGAGCAATGTCTACAACCTCCTCAAAGGTAGCACCAATCACCCTCTCCCTGGTCATGAGAATATGAAGCTGACAAGTGAGGCCATCAAAAACCTCCTAATCCTCTCTCTATTTGTTGGAACCAACCAAATAGCATGAAGAGCTAACTCAGAGAACCTCATCTCATACTGCGTCACAGTCATCTCTCCCTAACGCAACCACTCAAACTGCCTGTGTAGCTCCTCTTTGTGAGACTGCAGCACATACTTCTTCAGAAAGAGAATGGAGAATTGCTGCCAGGTAAGGGGTGCTACACTAATAGTCCTACGCCTCTCAAAAGCCTCCCACCAAGTGAAGGAAGCTCCAGAAAACTAATAAGTAGTGAAAGAGACCCCGCTGGTTTCCAGAATACCCACTGTACGAAGCATCCTCTAGCACTTATCTAAGCAATCCTGGGCATCCTCGCCCTCTACACCACTGAAGGTCGGAGGCTGAAGCCTACCAAACCTCTCTAACCTGCGTTTCTCATCCTCTGACATGGCAGGAACTACATAGTCTTGAGAAGCTACAACCGGCTGGGCTGGATGTGCCCCCGGCGTCTGAAGTCCCTGCACGACCTGCTCAGGTGTGCGAGCGGCGGGAGTTTGATTGCCTCCCCTGGTCTGAGAAGTAGTTGCGATTGTAGTGGCTGAAACCGCCTGAGCTAGGCCAGTGCAAACTGATAAGATCTGAGCCAAGGCCTCCTGAAGACCCGGGATCACAATGGGCACAGCTTGTGCTGCTGGAGCGTCTATAACTGGGACCTGATCCTGAATTGGGGCAGCTGGTAGATCTGCGAGTGCTTCCCTAGCTGCTCTGCCCCTATCACGGCTACGACCGCGTCCTCGGCCTCTGGTGGCCACAACTAGTGGTACTGGTGGTCGTCCATCCTGACCGGTAGCGCGTGTTCTCACCATCTATGAGAGAATAGAATAACAGAAGTTTAGTACTCGGATTAATAATTTCGCACGACAAGAATTTCAAGAATATGAAGTTTTTTTTCCTAAAGGTTTTGCAATCTTTCAAGGATAAATACAGACGTCTCCATACCGATTTGCGAGACTCTACTAAACCTGCTCATGACTCTGAGACCTATGTAACCTAGGCTATGATACCAACTTGTTACGACCCTAAACCCGGACCCGGTCGTGATGACGCCTCTCGTGAAGACAAGGCCAGCCGACACTTCCCATTTTCCAATTATTAACAATTGAGCATTTAGAAACAGTCTAAATATGAATAAATAAACCAAAGTTTAAGCAAATGATAGTATAATATGCAGAATACAGCCCAAATACAGCCCGATACCGGGGTGTCACTAGTCATGAGCATCTAGCAAAACGAAATACTCCAAATATAACTACAGAGTTTAATACAAAAAAACTAAGAACATGAAGGACTAAGATAGGGAAGAGCTCCAGGCTGCGAATGCTAACAGCTACCTAGAGACTCCTCGGATCCGCCTGAGCTGGAAATGATCCGCAATCGAGAGCGGGACCAGATACGCCTGAATCTATACATAGAGTGCAGGGATTAAAGTGAGTACTCTAACTCAGTGAGTAATAATCATAAATAAAGACTGAAAGCAGGAAATCACGTAAGGCACAAAGCATGCTATAATGAAGTAGTGAAACCATTAAAACAGTAAACTAGTGAAAGATAGGTAAAATCCTTTAACACAAATTTAACTTCATGAAAAGCCTTTTTCAACAATTAAGCAAGTAATTGACAGTCAATTATGAAAAATAAACACATAAAGGTTCGCCCCTCGGGCACAATATAAACAAATCCTCACCTGGGGCAACATCTCAGAACAATACCAGCCCCTCAAGCAACATCTCAGAACAATACCAGCTCATCGGGCTCAATCTCACACAATGGGTACCCGCGCTCACTGGGGGTGTGTAGACTCTTGAAGGGTCCCCTTTTGGCCCAAATGCAATATCAAGCCATCTCGTGGCATCATCACTAGGCTCTCGGCCTCATATCAATCAAGCCACCTTTTGGCGTACATATCTCAGGCCCTCGGCCTCATAATCAATATCAAATGTTTCCTCACAACATAGGCCCTCGGCCTTACTTAGTCGAAATCCTCACAAGTCACTCGGACAATAGTAAACACGATTCTCAGCCCAAAATATCATTTAAAAGATCATTTAAGTGTTAAAACATAGTAAGCATGGATGAGTATGAAAACAGTAAAATATATCATGACTGAGTTCAAGTATAAAGTCAAAATAGTGAGGAAATATCAATAAAAATCCCTGAAGGGTTCAAATAGTTGGCACAAGGCCCAAATATGGCATTCAGCCCAAATCATGATGATAGAAAATAGATTTCAGTCAAATACGCGGTAAAATAGTCATTCGGGACGGACCAAGTCACAATCCCCAATAGTGCACGACCCCACGCTCGTTATCAAGTTTGTGCGTCACCTCAATATAGCACTACGATGTGCAATCTGGGGTTTCAAACCCTCAGAACATCATTTACAATCATTACTCACCTCGAACCAGTCAAATCTCTAGCTCGCGATGCCTTTGCCCCTCGAACGGCCTCCACTCGTGTCGAATCTATCCAAAATCAGAAACACGACATCAAAAATATGCTAAGGGAACGAAGCCCAAGTGAAAAGAATCAATATACGACATAGATCCCGAAATTACCAAAACCCGACCCCGGCCCCCGTCTCGGAATTCGATAATTTTTACATCAATAGATTCCTTGTCTCCCCACGAGTTCATACATATCAAAAGTTCTGAAATCCGACCTCAAATGGTCCTTTAAATCCTCAATCAAAGGCGGGATACCCATCATATCTGTGATACTGCTTATGTGGTTGGGAACTGCTTCTACGGTTCTCACTTAAAGTTCCATCTCCGCACATGCGACCTAGATGCCACATCTGTGGTCCCACAAATGCGGTAATCCTATCGCTTCTGTGGTCCCTGCTCAAATTCCTCTTAGCTGCTTTTGCGACTCAACTCCGCATCTGTGGCCTACCAACCGCAGATGCGGTTATGACAGTAGCCCAAAGACTTCAGCTGAAATTTCCAACTTTCCAACTTCCCATTAACCACTCGAAATCATCCCGAGGCCCTCGGGACCTCAAACAAAAGTACAAACAAGTCCAATACCCCTGTCTAAACTTAAACAAATCCTTAAAACACCTAAAACAACATCGAAACAATGAATCAATCACGAATTCAAGCCTAAGAACTCCAAAACTCTAAAAATACGCTTTCGATCAAAAAGTATATCAAACCTCGTCCGAATGACCTGAAATTTTGCACACACGTCACATTCAACACTACGGAGCTACTCCAACTTCCTGAATTCCATTCCGACCCTCGGATCAAAATCTCAATATCGAACCTGAAACTTCAAAATTTGACCTTTTGGCATTTCAAGCCTAAATTAGCGACGAACCTCCAAAACACAATCCGAACATGCCCTTCAGCCGGAAATCACCCATCAGAGCTAACGGAATCATCAGAATTCCATTCCGAGGCCGTCTTCACACTGTTCCAACTACGCTCAAATTTCCAACACTTAGCTCTCATTTAGGGACTAAGTGTCCCAAAACTCCTCGAAAGTCAAAACCAAACATCCCGGCAAATCAAAATAGTAGAAATAAATACGGAGAAAGCAGTTTATAGGGGATCGGGACGTTAATTCTTAAGACGACCCACCGGGTCGTCACAGTTGGTGAGTTTCACTTCCTCGGAGTTGCCAGGTCTAGACCTTGGAGTCCATTTTATATATACAGATTTGATGGGTAGGTCGAGACCCTGGCCCGAACATGGTACAGTTCAGTTATCTCTGGAGGCTTGTAGACAAGTCATGTATAGTTTGTATATAAGTAGATGTTCATGGCGGCCTCGTTAGCCTCTACAGTTATATATATATGAGCTTTCGGTATGTTTACCCCACAATAAGAGAGATGTTATTTTTAGACGATTCGGAATATGGCCTCATCGGCCTAAGTTGAGGTTTACCCCTCTAAAGTCCACAGTTACCCCTAGTTCTTCAATATTTGGCTTAATTTCCATGATTATTTAGGTGGAATTCACATTAGAATGGAGTTTTAAGTCCAAGAATCTTACCTCAAAGTGATTCCCCTTGAATCCCTCTTCAATCCCCTTCAAAAAGCTCCAAAAATGACTAATAATGGAAGAAGTAACCCCACATTCGCGGACAAGATGACTATTTAAACCTTTTGCTTAGGCCTAAATTCCTTCATCGCGATCGCGGGACATCCTTCGCGATCGCGAAACATAAATTCTCAGCTCCCAAAATTAACCCTATGCGAACGCGTAAAATCCCATGCGAACGCGATGCTTAGGCATCTAACACTACGCGATCGCGGGCTGGCTACCGCGTTCGCAATGAACAACTTCAAGCCAAGACCCCTGGTCCACTTAACTCTACGCGAACGCGATCCACTCCACTCGTTCGCGATCAACAATTCCTTCACCTTATGCGATCGCATCCCCAGCTTCGCGAATGCACTGAGCAAACTGGACTGCCCCCACAACAGCTCTACGCGATTGCGAGACCCCCTACGCGATCGCTAAGAGTAAAAACTCTGCAACAGCTGAACTCCAAAATCTGCAACTCTCCAAGGCATGAAATGGTCCGATTGACCATCCGAAACTCACCGGAGGCCCCCGGGACCTCAACCAAAGGCACCAACATACCCCAAAACCTCATTCAAACTTGTTCCAATCTTCAAAATACCTCAAACAACATCAAATTAACCTAAACACATCGGATTCAAGCCAAACTTTCTAAAATCTTCCGAATTCCACTTTTGATCAAAAACCCATCCAAACCACGTCCGAATGACCTGAAATTTTGTACACACATCCCAAATGACTCAACGGAACTACTTCAACTCTCCATTCCAGCCCCTATATCAAAATCTTGCCTACCAACCGAAAATCGCCAAAATATCAACTTCGCCAATTCAAGCCTAAATCTATTTCGACCCTCCAAAACTCATTCCGATCACGTTCCTAAGTCCTAAATCACCTCGCGAAGCTATTTGAACCATCAGAACTCACATTCGAGTCCTCTAACACATAAGTCAATATCCGATTGACTTTTCCAACTTAAGCTTCCTCAAAAGAGACTAAGTGTCTCAAACCCTCTCAAAACCTTTCCAAACCCGAGCCAACCAACCCGATCACTCATAAAACCATTATATAAAGCAATAAGAAGCAAAAATGGGGGAAACAGAGTGGTAACTCATGAGACGACTGGCCGGGTCATCACATCAACACCGACTCAGCAGAATTAATACAAATGCTAATTACAGCTAACCTAACATATGATCCTATGATTTGTGAATGCAGGTTGTTAATACAAAGGATGGGCAGGGTCGTGGTGAAGCACACGTATAGGGAGCAGAATAGAGTGGCAGACGCAATGGCAAAAGAAGCGGCAAAGACATATTTTTTGGGTAGATCTAGCTTACTAGCAGTTTCTCCAATGTTTGCAAATGATATATTTTGGGTAGACATCCTAGGAACTAAAGTTGTTAGGGAATTTCTGGCATGAATATTGACTCTATTTCTCATAACATCGCACTGCTAGGGGAACTACAGTACCCCAACAATGACAATACTGTGTAATGTATTTTTGGTTAGTAATTATATAAATATCCGCCTTTTTAACCAAAAAAAAAGAGAATAATAAGAGGAGTCCCACCCACACGTGAGGACGCCACACGTGAGGACGTTCTTTAAAGTCTTCCATATATAACATTGGGCAAAGTATTTGGTGAAATTCAAAGGCTAAATGTAGGGATTCTGTTCTTGTTATGATCTATCAAAAGTAATACTTCCTTCGCTTCAATTTATGTGAACTTATTTCTTTTTTAATCCGTACCAAAAAATGATTCTTTGCCTTATTTGGAAATAATTTACTTTTATGCAATGATTTATAGCCACACAAAATATATGTGCCTCATTTTACACCACAAGTTCAAAAGTCTTCTCTCTTTTCTTAAACTCCGTATTCAGTCAAATAGTTCACATAAATTGAAATATAGGGAGTATATACTTTCTAAAATGAATGCTCTTTGGACCCCTATTTTGAAAGATATAAGAAGTTGTATTCCCTCCGTTCACTTTTTTTGTCCATTAGAAATGATAAATAAAGTGAATTTATCATGATACCCATATTAATTGATATATATTTTTAATAGATTTGAGAAAATGATTTGAATGAGTAGTTAATAATGTGGGTATAATTGGAGAAAAAAAATTGTCTTCTCTTGATATGCTAAAAGTGACAAATAAAAATAAAAATCCATTTTTAAAATACTGAACAAGTATAAATGAACAAAAGGAATACTATTTTTATTACCGTTTAAACTTTTAAACGAGATTACCATTTTTTAGTATTGCAGCAGAGTAGACTGCAACATGTGATCAGAGGAATGCTAAGGGAAAGTAAGCAGACTATCTTGCCTTGTCAGCTTCTCTTCCTCTACTCTATTTGTTTCACTATACTAGAAACTGATAATAAAGGACTTCAATTACTAGAAGCAAGCACTATTCAGACGATTGCCCTCCTTTTTTCCTTCTCTAATTTTAGGCTGGACTTTCTTTTTATTTACAAATATTTTAACAGAAAAAGAGAGGCTATTTGGGAAAGTGTGCCAATAAGGCTACATTAATGCTTTAGGTTTACTTTGGATGTGATGTGAATCGCTATTCTTTAAGGCTCAGAACAGCATCTCTTTGTGCTCAGAGAAGCAGCACACTTTGCTTCCTGAACCGAACAACATCAAATGTTTGTTTTGAGGTTGTGGTTGCGTACGTTGTTCTCCATTTTCATTGCTGTTTTAGGGTGGTTCGACCGGGAGATCCATAGATTGTAATAGTGAGCCACGTGAAATTTAGTTTTCGGAAAAATTGTTGAGCGAACGTAATAGGAATATTTGATTAAAAAGGTCTAAAAGTATAACTTAACTACTCCCCTCGGAAAAAATTATATGAGCCTTAACACATTTCCCCTAGCCTTATTATTTTCCTGTTTCGTTTTTTCGCTTTCTTTCATCTGATTCTACACAATGTTATACAGTACTAGCTTTAAAACTTTTGGATGTATTTAATAGCTTCTTTTATAAGAGTATTCAAATATACTTCTTCCGTTTCAAATTAAATAAGATACTTTCCTTTTTAGTCTGTTTAAAATAAATGACACATATTTAAATTTGGAAATAATTCAATTTTAAACTCTTTATTTTATCTATTTTACCTTAATGAGAAGCTTTTATAACCACACAAATGTCATAACCCCACAAAACTTTTACTCATTAAGCTTTTAATTCAAAAATCTTTTTTTTTTTCTTAAACTAATTAACGGTGAAGTAATTAGATGAGGGGTTGGTATCTGCTCCGGTATCTTTAGCTCCATTTATTTTCGATAGTTGCTTAAGATCTTGCCAACTCGACTAAAAAGAATCCGACGGCTCTGATTTATTACTACAAAGCAAAATCAACTTCTCTCCCACTTTCAAGTTTAATTAACTCTTCTGGGAGCATTTCATAGCTCTAAAAACTTACGCTATGATTATATCAGCTGTTGTTTTTCTTTTTTCTTTCCTGCTTCATCTTTTACAAAGATTCAATAACTTAAAGTAGGTAAGCTTTATTTGAAAGGAGATAAATTTATTAGAGAAGAACAAATTAAGCAGATCCTAATTGAAAAGGCCTCTTTTTCATTTGATTTTTTTTATTTCCTAATTTAGAGATTGAATTTTCCATGTTGTCATTGTGGAAGAATTCATGTTTTTGATAGGTTTAGTGGCTCTGCCTCTCATCGAAAGCATGGAACAACGCTAAATTAGTCTTTAGGAACATATAAGAAAGAAAACGATGGCTGTACTTTTTTCTTTTCATTTCCCCCAATAATCTCAAGTTCATATTATTCCTCATTGATCAATGGAAACAACCCAAGTAGCGCACAACATCCCCGCCAGCCTCAATCTTTTTATTAGTGATATCAGCTTGTCCTTGTCTACAACAAGCTGGACACAACATGCAAACTATTAATTCTGGGCGGTGAAGGATGAAACAGAATAAAGGTCGATGGATGAGCAAGTTAGAGCCGTCTGATTCTTTTTTGATGAGTTGGCAAGATCTTAAGCAACTATATATTGAAAATTAGTGGAGCTAAAGTTACTGGAGTAGATCCCTACCCTTAGATGAGTGTATTGATAATAAGTTAGCCAATACTTCGTGTATTCACTGCTCAGTTCGCCAAGAATCTTATTTATGAATTCAAAAGTTTAGACATAAAAATTTTGATTTCTAGTAAACTTATGCAATTTCTAACACAGAGAATTATATTTCAAAAAATAAAGAATTAATTTCCAATTCTACATAAAAAATTTAAGCTTCGAACCCCTTATTAGTTATTATTCCATGCATTTCAATTAATTGACAATGTTTGCATGAACGTGAGATTAAAAAAGAAAGGAGTTTATTTGACAAAGTAGCTAAATAAGGAGTCCGAAACCAAAATGGCAATTTTGAACTCAAAATACGTTTCTACCGTTTTAAAAAAAAAATTTACATAGCCTTCTATCCGGGGACTTTCCAATTTCTCGTGCTCTTTGAAACTCAACCCTACGTGTCAAAAAACACTTATTTGATGAATTTTGATCGTAACATTATCCAAACAACACGTGTGAAATGTCAAAGGAGTCATTTGTTACAGATCAAGAGACTCTTTTCTATGTTTAGGTTCCATGGCATTAGTACAAATAAAATCATTGGTATATATTACCATTCATCACTTTTTATAATCTCAGTTTAAAATGTGACAACTTGCTTACTTTTCCTCTTATTCCTTTCATGCAAATGTTTCTCGCTTAACTTAATCCGTATCCTTACTCCAATGAACGGCTCATTCTACTATAAGATTTCAGATTAAGTCATTATATAATTTAATATTGATAATGTAATGATTTTTTATACGGTCTGTGTAGTTCATTAACCTATTATAATATATATATATATATATATATATATATATATATATATATATATATATATATATATATATATGTGTGTGTGTGTGTGTGTGTAATTTTTATAAAATTTACATTCATTGATAAGAGATACACGCTCAACGCGCGTACTCTTAAACTAGTAATCTTTAAATATATATATATATATATATATATATATATAGTGTGTGTGTGTGTGTGTGTGTAATTTTTTATCTGATTATCACTGTCATAAAAATCTACTTGCAATTACAATAACCATAGAAATCTACTTGCACTTTACTTTATAAATATTGTGTAAATATATTTTGCACCGTTAGTATATGGAACTTAACTAATTGGAGATTAGATTAAAAGATCATCGCCTAAACTAGAGACTAATGACGTTGCATAAATATGGAGTTCATTACTCAGATGATCACTGAACTTTGCAAAATGATGGAACAAAGTCACTTAACTTTAGTTTGTAATAAGAAAATCACTCAACTTTTCCTAATGCACACAGATAGTCACTCAACCGGAAATATTAAATTTTCTGGTGGAAAAAGATGACATGACAATCTACATGGATTTTTTTATTATTTGACCATGTAAGACCTAAACAAAACATAAAAACTTTGCCCATACACCCAAACGACCCGACCCGACCCGCGGAATAAAAACCCACCTACTTAATAAAATAAACACCAAAGACTAACCAAACCCTCTGACCATTATTTTACGCTACACTCTTCTTCTCCATTGTTTCACTACCATTATTTCACGCTACTCTCTTTTTCTTCATTGTTTCACTGTAGTCCAAAATTGAGCTTTGAAGGTGCATAAACTTCTATAGTAATTTTGCACAAATTTAATAACTTTAAAAGTTAAAACAAATTACTTGGAGGGGGTGTAATCGGCTTGACAACTACTCTCATTAAGCAACTACTTTTAATGTAAAATTACACACGTTATCAAATGGGAGAACGAATGTTGCATAAATAAGCAACACCACTTAACAAAAAATTATTGCTTACAAAGCAACACATGGAGACAAACTAGTGAGTTAAGTTCATAAGACCACAAGTTCAAACAAAAAATAACACATAATAAACTGTGTCACATTAGTAGTTTGCACAAAAACAAAAAGAAAACTTGATAGTTCACTTCCGAGACTTCTTTAAGACTTTGCAAACATAGTCCTTCATGACTCTTGAAAATCCTGCCTCTTTTCGAAATACCTTCAGTACTTTGCACAAGCACAAACATCTAAAGGGACACCCTTCCTGCTTGCATCGACAAACACATCTTTTTGAGTCATTGGGTTTGAAATGTAATTGTCTCCTATTCTTAATCTCCCCAGTTCATACAAGCCTCCTTAAACTGTTTAAAAGACCCAAACTTCATTCCTAGTTTTAATATAGGGTTGTCCATTTCTTTGTTATACTCCTCATATGCGACCTCTACCTCATCTTCTTTATCAGTATCTCACTCTACCAATTCATCAGATTCAGCATAATCTGAATCACCATTTTCATTTATTTCTGAAATTAGGATGCCAACAGATAGTCCAATTCTATTATTTCCATCATTGGTATTTTTTTTGGTCTTCCTTTTGCCTTCTTAAAATAATTCTCAACAGTAATATCATGATTATCAACAGTAATATCATGATAATCGTCATCATCTTCCTCTAAGTTATAGTCTGGATCATTGAAATCTTGATCATCTAACCGATTTTCATCCTCACTTTCTTCATCACCATCGACACCATTACCCTTCCTCTCAGCCACCGTATTACTCAAAACACTATTTTCCTGAAATACCCCATCTAAAATTTCCAACCACTCCTACAGAATATACAAAATAAAGAGTTCAAAAATAGTTCAACCATCGACAAATAATTATTACTCTAACACACTTGCATGTTAAAACCCTAAACTATAATAATCCTAATTCCAAAAGAATTAGAAACCCATATATATAATAAACCCTAAACCCCACATGTATAAAAATTTATAACACCTAAAGTATTAAAAAACACTAACCATGTTGTTCTTCGATAACAACAGATACCAATTTAAAAATTATCATATAAAGACAAAAAAATAATATCTATTAAGAGTACCTCGTTTTCTCTCAGCATTGTGCAATACCCTCGACATAGTGGTTCGAATCCACATTAAACAATGGTTGTGGAGAAGAGATGGATTCCTTCTTTTGAGATTTTTTATATTTTCTACTTGATGCACCTTCCAATTCCATGTTGAAAAGCTCAAATTTGAACTATAGTGAAACCATGGAGAAGAAGAGAGTAGCATGAAATGGTCAGAGCGTTTGGTTAGTCCTTTGTGTTTATTTTATTAAGTGGGTGGGTTTTTATGCTGGTCGGGTCGTTTGGGTGTATGGGCAGAATTTTAATGTTTTGTTTGGGTGTTATTTGGTCAAATAATAAAAAATTCCATGTAGACTGCCATGTCATCTTTTTCCACCGAAAAATTTGATATTTCTGGTTGAGTGATTATCTTTGTGCATTCGAAAAAGTTAAGTGATTTTCCTGTTACAAACTAAAGTTAAGTGACTTGTTCCATCATTTTGCAAAGTTCAGTGATCATATGAGTAATGAACTCCACGAATATGCTTAAAGCTCCAATCATTCTGCAGCAAATGTTACTTATGGCTTGTTCTATTTGTGGTCCTATGTCGCATTTAATTAACAAAGTTAAAATAAGTCTTAGTTTTCTAGCTATTTACGTAACAGACCATGTATAGTTTGTGGTCCATGAACATTCTCGTGCAATGCTGAAATGACACATATATAATCCTCAAATCAAATGTGGTTAAATTAGCATATTTAGAAGTAATCAAACAAGAATAATAGATTTTTAAACTGGTAATATATACCAATGATTTTATTTGTACTAATGCCATGGAACCTAAACATAGAAAAGAGAGTCTCTTGATCTGTAACAAATGCCTCCTTTGACATTTCACACGTGTTGTTTGGATAATGTTACCATCAAAATTCATCAAATAAGTGTTTTTTGACACGTAGGGTTGAGTTTCAAATAGCACAAAAAGTTGGAAAGTCCCTAGATAGAAGGCTATGAAAAATGCACTATTATACTGTGTTTTATTTTAAAGGCTAAAATTTCGTTAAAGTAAAGCGCAGTATAATACTGCGTTTTAGGTAGAAAAATAATTTTTTTTTAAAATTATAAAAACGTGTTTTGAGTCCAAAAACTCTTCATTTTGGTTTAGAACTCGCTAAATAAGTACCAAAAAATTGTTACTATTATTTTGTTACCTTTTCTTTTTCTTGCTAGTATTATTTCTTTATCTTCAAGACTTCAACATATCATATCCCTCTAAAAGCGTGTCATAGGGTAAATAATAATATTTTTAAAGTTAAAGTGTTTGAAAAAAGGAAAAATTGCAGAGTGTCTTTTTTTATGGGTGGGCGGGGTGCAGGAATATATACATTTCCTGCTACCTGACCAAAAACTCAAAAGGCCAATCTCAAAAGTTAGACTCATGAGATACGAGAGGATATATAAGTATCATTAAAAAAATAGCCACTATTTTGCTGCAACAGAAATCGGTTCACCATAATATATTGGAGTTTGGTGCATTTGTGTATGAACTTCCAGCATATTATGCTGAAATTCCAACACACGAAAAATTCCAGCATAATATACTGGAGATTCGAGTGCCTGTGTATGAACTTCCAGTTTATTATACCGGACCGGTATAATTTGCTGGAACTCTAATATATTATGCTGGAGTTCCAGTATATTATGCTGAATTTCTAGTATACTTATGCTAGAACTACATTATATTATGTTGGAGTTCCAATATACTTACACTGGAACTCCAGTATAATATGCTGGAGTATTTTCCAGATTTTGAACAGTATGTTCGTTCAAATTTATCTTTACATAAAAAGTGGCTAAATTTCGATTACTTTTAAAAATGTGATTATTTTTGAATGACCACTAGTAAATCTGGCTTTTTTTAATTTCTCCCCATATAGACAGACATATTCTCTCTCCTAGCCTTGCCCTAGAAAAGATATAAAGTGAACTTTAACCAAGATCGCTATCCAACTACCATAATTGCTCCCTCCCTTTCCTTTTATACTAGATAATTTCCCGTGCTTCGCACAGTCATAATAAATCTTTTTAAATTAACGAAATATATCATTTAGTTTTAACAGTGGAGATGAAAGACATAAAGTCTTTAGCAGAATGATAAAGGCATCTTTTGAACATCCATTTGAAACGACAACTAATATTTTGACATTAAGAATTAACGAAGTCACTATTATATCATATTAGGAAGTGCACACTGAAGAAATGATATCTTAGTGCTTTAGACGGTCTGCTAAATGGTTTGATCTTTTAACTTCTTTGTAATAAAAGTGACAATTGGAGGGGTAATGCATTTAAAATGAATATAAGAGCAGCAAAATTCACCTTTTGCCATATGAGTTCAATGTTTATTGTTTAGTGTAAATGAAAATCGTGAAAATTATAAATTCTTTCTAGGAATGTTAACTGAAGAATAATATACAGTCACTGAGTCACTGATAAAAAAGAATGATACATATTTGCTTGGATTATGAGATGATTATAACTTTTCTCGCGACACCTTCCTCACTTTAGTACTAACTTGAAAACTTAGAGTTTGTTTCAATGGTGATATATGCATTTTCTTTCAACAAAAGTTACAAGACTCCATCGTTTCTTATCAGACATTTTGTAAACTGTTTATGGTCTCCGTAATTGTTACTGCATGATTGTTTCCCAATTCACCAGTGTCTCATGGTTTATTGCTTTGGAGGGATATTATTTGATTGTTCAGTTGTAGCCCTGCATAAAAATAATACTTATTTTGTTACTAAGTTGCAGTAATATCAGGGACGGCCCAACATTGTTAGTGACCTAAAGCAAAATCCCGATGAGGGGCCCTAATTTGTTAACAAATTAAATTGGGATTTTTTCCTATATATACTATAATAGAAATTTATTTATCTATTTTCTCTAGGTTTTGTAGTTTTCAAAAAGTATCTAGAGTTTTTTTACAAAGTGTATGTATTCCTCCTTAAAAAGCTCTTACCTCATTATTAGCACATTCAATTAAGGGATTGAATTATATCCATTCCTTTTTTTTTCTCTACTCCCCTCCTTCCCTTTTCTTCTACGCAGATCTGGAAGCAACTTCTTCTTCCAATAATATTTCACTAATTTTTTTCTTCCAATTTCTCGAAAACTCTATATAAGATACTTGTTTCTAGTATAAGAAGGCACAAGAAAAATACAAATGGACAAAAAAAGTCTTGAACAAAAAAAGAAGCCATACTCGCCATAGAAATGGAACCAAGGAAATGGTTATTTTTTGTACGATAACATTTTCGATCCTATACAATTTTGAAGATACATCCTAGTAATTATAGGAAATCTGAAAATTTTCTACCCGTACATGTTACTACTCTAAAGTTAATATAATTTTGATAAAAGATTGTATTGTAATTGTATCATTATTGTATCAAGTATTTTTTTCATGTATTGATGCATCAAATACAATTCAGATATACAAATTTGATATAATCTTGAAAGAATTCTTATACAATTACGATACAACTTAAAACCAATTCTAAACTTAAACTGAATCAATATCGTATTATACTTGTATTAGTAATGTATCATGTATTGTTTTAGGTACAAATTGTGATACAATCATGATACAATACTTAATTATGATACAATTTCGATCTTTCATCTTTTCAAGTTTCAATCTAAAACATCCACCTAGAACCGACTCTAAACTTAAATTATGATACAATATTGAATTATAATAGTATTAGTATTGTATCAAAATTGTCTTAGGTATTGATGTAGCAAATACAATTCAAATACAATTATGATACATTTATCATACAATCGTAATACAATTCCGAAACTTCTTCTTTCTCGAGTTTTATTCTGAAATTCTACCTAAAACCAACTTTAAACTTAACCAATCTCCCTTAAAATTGAGATATGAACTCTAAAGGATATTTTCAATCGTTTTCAAGAACACCCAATCCAAAAAAAAAAAAATCACAAATTCATAAAATTCGGATATCTAGTTCAAAGTTTCGAAACTTTTTAATGGTATGTCAATGACAGACCCTCTGCCTACAATTTCAGAGATAATGTCGCTGGATTTGTCAATAGTTAAAATTTTTTAATGGTTGTTGATGGGGATTCACAGGAATATATTATGTTATTAGAAAGATAATTGTTTGATTTGTATGAAAGAGAGAGAGAGAGATTGGTTGATTTGTATGAAAGAGAGAATGACTTTAAAATCTTTTGAAATTGGGAAGAAAATCGTGATTGTAGGAGGCTATTTAAGCTGATAGATGGGGATGAGGGATACAGTTACAAATTAATCCCTATATTTAGGGGATCCTTCTTTTATCTTGATTTTGTACATAAATAGTAAATATAGATACATAAAGTAATTTTTAAGGAACATAAAGAAAAGTAGTTAATAAGTTTCTGATATAGTATAGCTAGGTAAAAATCTCAAATAAATTTGTATATTTTTGTTTGAAATCTATTTTTTTTAACCTTTTTAAATGATAATATAGCTAATCCGATCCATTTAGATTCTCCTAATACATTATTGATCCTAATGCAAAATTGCTATAGGAATACTGTTTTATGAGGAATATAGGTATTTAACAAAAATTAATTCTTGTTATCTTATTGAGTATACGGATCAGAGTATTATCTTCTACTTGTAATATTTCCTTTAACGTCAGCTCCCACCCTCCAAGAACTCCCCACCTTGCTCTTGGGGTAACTCGAACTCACAACCTCTTGATTGGAAGTGGAGGGTGCTCACCACTAGAGCAACCCACTCTTGTCAAAAATAAAATATATCTTTATACCATTTAAATAAAAAATCAAATTTTACCCACTAAATAAAAAAATCAAAGATATCTTTATACCCTTTAAATTATTAAAATCTCAACTATCAGCGCTAGTCACAAATTAAAATTTTCTTTTCCTTTTTGTATTAAGTTGTTTATTTTTTAACATTAAGTTACTCAATTTTTATATAAAAAAAATTAAAATTACTACTAAGGGAAAGTGGGGCCCCCAAAATTTGGGGGCCCTAAGGCATTGCTTGTGCTGCCTTACCCTTGATCCGCCTATAAGTAATATCACCCTTGTAAGGCAACAATATAATTATGCTCCATGTTACGAAATATCAAGCAAAAAATCAAGAGATTTTCTATACTATTAACTGAGCACAGAACATTCAACTCCAAGATTAATAAGACATGGAGAAGGTAAGAGGAAGGAGTTATCGATCAACAAATCTAATTTAGGGAAAACCTAGTCAAAATATTAAAGGTTTAACTATTGTACTTGATTACATTAATTATCAAGTATTGTACGATATTGAGGGTGTTTGGCTAAGCTTATAAGCTGGTCAAACTGGCTTATAAGTACTTTTTGGCTTATCTACGTGTTTGGTAAAATTAAAAGTGCATATAAGTTAAGTGCTTATAAGCCAAAAATAAGCCAAAAGCCATAAGTTGGTCTCCCCCAACTTATCAAATTTCAACTTATAAGTACTTTAGGTTTGACCAAAATATGTACCATTCTATCCCAAAAATACTTCTTTTTAAAACAAAACTCTTCGTATACCCAGTTCTTCCGCTGCTTATTATTAATTTCGGCACTTTTATCCAAACGCGTAACTGCTTATTTTTATATCAGCTTCAGCACTTAAAAGTGCTTTTCAGCACCTAATGCTGTCACACCTCCTTTTTCCGCACCCGCGGGGGTGCAAGGGGAGTTTTTTCCAATTAAAGGACAATCGAAACGGGATTGGTTTAATTATTTCAGAGTCGCCACTTGGGAGATTTAGGGTGTCCCAAGTCACCAATTTTAATCCCGAATCGAGGAAAAGAATGACTCTATATTACAGTCTGCGTACCAGAAATCCGGATAAGGAATTCTGTTAACCCGGGAGAAGGTGTTAGGCATTCCCGAGTTCCGTGGTTCTAGCACGGTCGCTCAACTGTTATATTCGGCTTGATTATCTGATTTTATACAAGTGTGAACTTATGTGCAAAATTTAACTTTTAACCGCTTTTATCATTTACTGTTTTTATCAAGAATTGCAACGTTGTGAAAATGTATCTCGAACCGCGTTACAATCAATGTACCCGTGGTCGTCGACACACTTTGACTCCGTTGAGATTTGGATTTGGGTCACATCAATGTGCACCCGAGTTTAAGGAAATTAAATTATTAAAGGCGCGCCTAAAGCGACTAGCGTATTTTTATTTTGGGAAAGGCCGTAAAATTTGCTAAACGACATGTCCCAGATTCTAAGTATTTTTAATATATATATATATATATGTAAAATTTGCTAAACGGCATGTCCCGGATTCTAAGTATTTTTAATATATATACATTTAGAGGGCCCCGCAGCTTCTACATTTTTGTTTGTCGAGGCTCGTCTCATTTATTATTAAAAGGAATTTACAACGTCATGGAAATGCATCTCGGGCCACGCCATAATCAATATACCCGTGATTAGAGACACATTTCGATTCCGTTGAGATTTAGATTTGGGTCACATAAATGTGCACCCGAGTTTAGGAAAATTAAATTATTAAAGGCGCGCCCGAAGCAACTAGCGCATTATTATTTTTGGGTAGGGCCGTGAAATTTACTAAACGGCCCGTCCCGGAATCTAAGTATTTAATACATATATTTTGCGAGGGCTCCACAATATGTACATTTTTTTATTTTTGGCGAAGCTTGTCCCGTTTTTTTTATTTATTTTATTATTTTTTTTTTATTTTTTATATTTTTAAAAAATATAAACTACAATCTAAACCTTACGGCTTTAACAATACTAAACCTTACGGCTTCTTTACAACTACAATCTCATAACTTGTCAAGATTTAATAAAAAAAGTTAAGCGAATGAGTGTTTCGGGCGTAGTAACAACATGTACTAATACTAATTTTGTCCAAATAAACTGAGACAACGAAGGGACGAGCGAATCAACGTCAAACTGTGTCTTAGGACTACTAATACAACTAAATCAAATGATATCAGGTAAACAATAATAACATAACACAAAAATGAACTAAAATGCATACGGTGAAACATAAGCAAAAAATCATCATATCAATTTATATATTGCATCTTCGAACATTTAACATAAAGTTCTTTTATCTAATACATCGAGGTTTACTAACCTGAATAAACAGAAACGGATGGAGCCATGGACCAACCCTCAACCTCGACCTCAACGGATAACCTCGAACGGTAAACCATAGAAAATATCATCAAAGCTCAGACGGAATAGCTCGCGCCAGAAACTCGAACACGAAGGCCTGAAAACGAGCTATGGTTGTTACTGGTTGTTCCAGGTGGTTGTTTGGACGCTCGTTACTTTTCAGGGATGGTTCGACGGAGTGCCGATTGAAGGTCGTTTGGCAAAGGCGGAGTCCAGTGGTCGTTTGATCCACTGCTAGGAACGAAGAAACGATGGGGAGGGGCTGTTCATGGTGTTCGCCGATGAGTGACAGTAGGGTCGAGGGTGGTTTTGGTGGTGGTCGTGAGACGGAGACGAGCCTGTTTGGTTGTTTGATGGAGGCAGTGTTTGGCGATGGGAAGGTGACGCAGCAGCAGCAGCGACAGTTGCTGCTCGACGGGGCCGGTGGTTCAGGCGTCGGGTTGCTGGTGGTTTTGGACGTGAGGGGGTGGCGTGTGGGCAATAATGGAGGAGTGGTCGTGGTCGACGGGGCTGGGGTTGCGACGATGGAGGTGGCTGTTTTGGTGAGGGTTTTCGTTGGTTTTGGTCCGTGACGACGAGGGTGGCGTTCGGACGGTGTCGAGGAGGAAGTGGTTGTTTGACGACAAGGGGGGAGCTGTTCGGAGGTCTGTTTGGTTGTTGACGGAGGGGGTTAGCTAGGGTTTCTTCTTCTTCTTCTTGAGGAAGAAAAAGCGTGAACAGTACATGTTTTTCAAAAAAAAAATTCCAAAGTCCTCCCTTTCCAAGTCTTTGTCCGTGTATTTAGCATGGGTTTGCCCAGAAAAATGAGCCCACGCGTGGTGGGGTTCAAGGCATATGTCCCCCACGCGTGGTGGGGTTCCCCACGTGTCCTGGACACGGTTTATTATGGGCTAGGTCCGAAAATTAGGCCTAAACCGGGTAGTTTGAACCCGAATATTATTCTTTTGCCCGGACCCGAGAAATAGGAACACGTTGCTTAACTAGTCCTATGTAAGCAAAATAACTACCAAAAATAAGACTAGTATTCAAACAAAACTATATATTTTTTAAATATTTTTTCAAGATTTAAAATAGCTACAAAATATTAATAAAACTATTTTTGTAATTTTCGTTTTTTTTAAATATTAAGATAAAATATGAAGTAATATTTTTTGTATTTTTCAAAGTTAAAGTGACTAAAAACTATTTTTTTTGTAATTTTCGTTCTTTAATAAAGACAAAAATATGAAGTAATATTTTTGTATTTTTCAAAATTATAATGACTGCAAACATTAATAGAACTATATTTTTTGTAATTTTCGAATTTATATAAAGTACCAAAATAAAGTACAATTTTTGTATTTTTCAAGTTTATGAGAGATACATAAACTAAAATTTATATATATATTTTTTGAAATTTTCTTTTTGCAACGAAATAAAGTAAAAATAGTTAAAATAGCTATACTAGACCCAATTTCACATATTCACGCTAAAAATGTGAAAATTCTCGGGGAGGGTCAAAAATCACGTGCTTACAGCTGCCCCTCTTTGACTGGAAACACGAAGAGTTTTCCGACAAAGAACGACTAGACGTGTTTTTGACCCGACCATTACTTGGACGGACTACACTAAGGAAAGGGAGGGAATGTGACCGAGCCCTGGTATCTGAGCTGCCTACATATCCTTGGTTTTACAGGAATCAGGCCACGTGTAGTTCGGATATGAGAGAGATAGTGAAGTGTACCGAGGTGAAGAGCCGATCGAGGTGCCGTTCCGTTGAGGTTCCGGTCCGCGGTCCTGTCATTACAACAAAAATAAAAACTGAAAAAGACTAACTAAGCCTATCAGCTACTAGTTACAAGGATTCCTATCTCTTAAGTCTTTTGAAACTTGGTCTTGAGTCTTGAATGGTGCTTCATACAGACTTTGGATTTGAACCTTGATACTTGCTAGTTGTAGGCGCTAGTTCTTGAGCAGATCACATTTGTTCTCCACTTCCGTGCTTTGGATTCATTCATTTTTCTTCTTTTTTCTTCCTTTTTTTTTGTTTTTTTGTTTTTGTGACTAGCTTTTGTTGACCCTCTCAGACTGTTGACTCGCATTCTTGGGGCGAGCTTCTTGTTGCTTCTATATTGGATTGAGTGCTGGGGATTTTTGTTGTAGCCTTCTGCTTTCCAGTGGGTCACTGCTTGATCTCTGACAGGCGGACTCCTGACTTCTTCGATCTTTGACACGTAACAACCTCCGTTCTACAGGCGGGTCCCTGACAATCAAAACAAACAAAACAAACAAAATTTCCTAACCCAGTTTGTACTGGGAAGATTTGTGAGTCGTTAGCAAAATCGTAACTCACTTACACTACTGATGAAATGATGAGAGTAAACTAAAGACTAGGCTAGGATGTGCATCTCCTATGAGTAAAACCAAAACTCTTGCTAGCAAATGTGTCTGCTAAAATAAAAACCTCAATGACTCAAACTAGAAAGTGTGTCTTCTATGGTTGAATCGGAATGAGCTAAACTAGGAAGTGCGTCTCCTAAGGGTGAAAACTTCAGTGACTAGAACTAGGAAGTGCGTTCTCCTATGAATAAAATCTCGATTAGGAAGTGCGTCTCCTACGGGTAAACTTCAAAAAACTGGACTAGGAATTGTGTCTCCTATGGTCGAACTTAAAATGAATCAAACTAGGAAGTGCATCTCCTAGGGGTGAAATCTCAATTCCGGAAGTGCGTCTCCTGAAATAAAATATAATCTAAAAAGCCAAACTCGGGAGTGCGTCCCCTAAAGCAAAAGTATAACCTGAGTGAACCAGACTAGGAAGTGTGTCTCCTAAAATAAAATAGTCTTAGGAAGTGCGTCTCCTATGGGTGAAACCTTAATGATTGTGAACTAGGAAGTGCGTCTCCTATGAATGAAAATATTTCAGGAAGTGCGTCTCCTATGGTAAAACTGAACTTAGGAAGTGCGTCTCCTATGGTAAAACTGAACTTAGGAAGTGCGTCTCCTATTGGTGAACTATTCTTAGGAAGTGCGTCTCCTACTGGTAAAAACTTGCTTAGGAACGACCCAATGGTAAAACTGAAATAAAAAGACTGAATGTATGCCTCTGTTATCAATGGGCGGGCTCCCAACTTCAACACTTAAAAGTAAAGACTGAATGTATGCCTCTATTATCTGGGCGGGCTCCCAATTTCAACACTTGAAATAAAAAGACTGAATGTATGCCTCTGTTATCTGGGCGGGCTCCCAACTTCAACACTTAAAAGTAAAGACTGAATGTATGCCTCTATTATCTGGGCGGGCTCCCAATTTCAACACTTGAAAAGTAAAGACTGAATGTATGCCTCTGTTATCTGGGCGGGTTCCCAATTTCAACACTTGAAAAGTAAAGACTGAATTTATGCCTCTGTTATCTGGGCGGGCTCCCAACTTCAACACTTGAAAATAAAGACTGAATTTATGCCTCTGTTATCTGGGCGGGCTCCCAATTTCAACACTTGAAAAGTAAAGACTGAATTTATGTCTCTGTTATCTGGGCGGGCTCCCAATTTCAACACTTGAAAATAAAGACTGAATTTATGCCTCTGTTATCTGGGCGGGCTCCCAACTTCAACACTTGAAAATAAAAAGACTGAATTTATGCCTCTGTTATCTGGGCGGGCTCCCAACTTCAACACTTGAAAATAAAGACTGAATTTATGCCTCTATTATCTGGGCGGGCTCCCAACTTCAACACTTGAAAATAAAGACTGAATTTATGCCTCTGTTATCTGGGCGGGCTCCTAACTTCATCACTTGAAAATAAAGACTGAATTTATGCCTCTGTTATCTGGGCGGGCTCCCAACTTCAACACTTGAAAATAAAGACTGAATTTATGCCTCTATTATCTGGGCGGGCTCCCAACTTCAACACTTGAAAATAAAGACTGAATTTATGCCTCTGTTATCTGGGCGGGCTCCCAACTTCAACACTTGAAAATAAAGACTGAATTTATGCCTCTATTATCTGGGCGGGCTACCAACTTCAACACTTGAAAATAAAGACTGAAACCAACATATCCTATTTGAGGGCGGATGAACCCGACATATCCTATTTGAGGGCGGATGAACCCGACATATCCTATTTGAGGGCGGATGAACCCAACATATCCTATTTGAGGGCGGATGAACCCGACATATCCTATTTGAGGGGGATGAACCCGACATATCCTATTTGAGGGCGGATGAACCCAACATATCCTATTTGAGGGCGGATGAACCCAACAGATCCTATTTGAGGGCGGATGAACCCAACATATCCTGTTTGAGGGCGGATGAACCCAACATATCCTGTTTGAGAGCGGATGAACCTGACATATCCTATTTGAGGGCGGATGAACCCAACATATCCTATTTGAGGGCGGATGAACCCAAAATATCCTTAAGACTTGAAAATGTCTTAACGCGAAAACTTGGTGGGGATTATTTACTTACCTGTTGGGGGGGTAAAATGTTATCAGCTGGGGGTATCTGACTTTCAGAAAATTTTCTAAATGGAAGGAAAATTTTCTGCCCCAGTTTGATAATATCCCTTGTGGCATGCAGTTCTGGCATCAATGCCATTTCCGTTACCTGCGTCAAATCAAACAAAATTTTGTTAGTTTAAAACGCGGTGGTTGGTTGTGATACTCCTACTGGGATGGCTTTCCCTTTCTCCTCCCTTTCTCTGTGCTCCACAACTTGTTGGGGATGATATTGTGTGCTGGGGATAATCCCTTCCTGCTGGGGATATCCCTCTTCTTTTGTGGCATAGCTCGGAAACTGGCATTTTCCCGACCTTTTAGTCTAGTATGGATTTCGCCAAATCATGCTCACTACTCTCCTTGCTCTGTTCACGGGCCTTGTCTTTGAGGTTTATAACCTTGGTTTTGGCAAGGATATCCCTCTTGACGCTCGTCAATCCTTTTGTCAATTCCCTTTTGCTGGGGATATCTTTATTGACACTGGCCTCGCGCTTGTTCCTTGCTGACTATACCATTTGGATGTACTAGTCAGATCTCATCTTGAAAAGCTGATGGCATATTTGAAGTCATTTCATACTTGTTCTGGCCCGACAGACTCTATTGGGGAATTTTTCTATGAAAGGAGAAAGATAAAAGAAACAAAATAAAAGACAAAGGAAACGAATGACTCTTTTACAAAAGAAACTATAAATAAAAATCTATCAAACGCAGATACCGACTCTAATGGCCATGACATGCGTATGTGGCCTATCCTCTGCCGTCAATCATCTTTTAAGATCTTCAATTGGCGATTCCCCCTCTGATTCTCAATCTTATTCGACTTGTAGTGCCCGAAGGGTTTTCACTATCAAGTCTCTCTCATTTTTGGGTTCTCTCTCAGCTTTCATCGCCTTATGGTGCCTGTGAAGGTTTTCACCGATAAGACTCTCTCATTTGTATCACTTTCCAGCTGGGGATTTGGAGCGTCGCCGGTATGACTCTTTCTGCTGGAGATTAGAGTCCTTTTTGCTGTGGAACAGAATGTTATGTTCGCCGGTAAGACTCTTCATTTGTCTGACTTGGCATCTTTTGAAGACTGATCGGAAGGTCTTTCTTTGGACCGTAATGTGGGTTTTGGAGAGGGTTAGAAAGAAAGGGTATTAAAGGCTCAAAAACGCATCGATTTTGGGTTATTAATTACAACCTTCGGAACTAGATTTATTTACAACAAACGCAACATCTGCCCCAGTTTCTTGCTTGGGGATATTTTAATTGATTTTTTTCATTTTCCAAAACTATGACCGAGCCGTGAAGCGCCTACGTATCCTCTTTGAGGAATCAGGTCAAACGTAGTTCCCAATACCTCTTTTTCATTTGACTTTCCCTTTTTTGCTTTTTGTTATCATTTTTCTTTTCTCTTTTTCTTTTCTCATTTTCTTTTGTCGTTTTTTTTCTTTCTCTCTTTTTCTTTCATTCTTCTTTTCCCATTTTGTTGTTTTCTTTTCTTTCTTTTCTCTTACCCGCCATGCTTGCGTATTTTATTCGTTGCTACTAATTCCGAACGAGGGGTACGAAAGAAAATAAATAAGGCTCAAAAGGGGTAACGAAGGATAAAGTGTTTGGGTAGCAGAACAAAATGCCTTCGTCATTCCGGTCTTCAAAACATGCCAAGTGCAAACAACACAATTTAAATTTGTAGTCTCTTCTGATGGTGCTGGACTTGACAATTATATTCAACATCTGTTTGTTCATTTGTCACTTCTAAAGCACCGTTGGGCGACACTCTCATTCTCATTATTATGAACGACCCTCATGCCAATTTAGGCGAATCTTTCTTTAACGGTTTTCTTTGTGTTTAACTTGCCCCAGTTCCACATGACTCGGGCTTCAAATAATCCCAAACCGTTCTTATTTCCTTTGAATGCTTTGATCACCTTCCCAGGGTTTTATGATTAACTTTTAAGATTAGGCCCAAACTGGGTGCATGTCATGTCCCTAGAATCGGCATTGAACGAAATGATAAAAGGACTAAACAAAAAGACGACTGGAACTTAACAAAAGACCGGCTTTGCATTAGACTACCGGCGAAATGGTTTGAATAATAAAACAAACAAAACAACCAAAATAAAATCCTAACACAACCTCGACAAAACTTAAACAAACTGATATGACAAAATGGAAAGATAAGAAGGTTTGACGCCAGAAAATATTCGGATTACAACTCTAAGAATAACCCGGACAACAGAAATGACAACAAAATAAGCCACCACCAGCTTCTCTTTCTTGTTAACCAAGGAACGGAGCGTCCTCCCACTTTATCAAACTTGGCATCTTAGCCACTGAGCTTTGCATTAGTATTGTCAAGACCATTGCCAGCTTCAATATCATCAACCTCCGTCAATAAGTTCCCCGATAGGATTTGAGTGCTTCTGCTATCAGGCCCAATCCCCGCAGAGTGTGTATCATGAGATGCAAGTGAAGGACTCTGAGTGTCATTGTCCGGCTTACCACAAACCAACCACCTTAACTTTATTTGCGAAACAAACAGGTTAGAATGGACTCAGTCGGTCCTCATTATTAACAACATCTTTTTCTTTTCTCTTTTTGATGTTTTTTTTTTTTCCTTTTTTCATTTCTTTTTCTTTCTTTCTTTTTTCGATTTTTTCTTGTCTCCTTTTTTCATTTTTCTGTCTTTTTTCATTTTTCTTTTTTTTTTCTTTTTTTCTTTTTCATTCTCTCTTTTTTTTTGCTTTTTTTTTTCATTTTGCTTTTTCCTTTTCTTTTTCCACCTTTTTTCCTTTTGTTGTGGTCGAATCCTATGGAGATTGCCTACGTATCATGACCCTGCATGAATCAGACCTTGCGTAGTTCGGCCAATAAAAGATAAACAATACTAAACACACATTTTTTTTTAAATTTAAAACAAACTGGGTTTCAAGGATTTAAAGATTACCCACAAACTTGAAAATTAAACAAACCGCATATTCTAGACAAAAGATTTATAAACTTCAAAACAAATGGCCAACTTCCTTCCTCTGTTTGCTAATTTTAACCAAATGGTTATTTTTTGCAAATGTGGCCCCTTCCAATTTTCACATGAATTTTGAGGCCGGGGAGGATTATTTCGACACTTTACAAACTTGTCCATTCTTTTACGAAAATAACCTTTCGACAACTGAAAGATACTCTAAGGCTATTTCGGCAAGAACGGTTTAAGATGCGGCCGAAGCTGGCTCGGCTTATTATGACAAAAGACGGTATTCACATGACCGCTGACTCTTTGATTTTTTTTTCTTTTCAAATTACAATAAAAGACTTGGCGTTGTAAACACGGCCCTTCAGCGCCTCGGGGACGAAGATTTATAAGGCTGTGTGGGTCAACTTGGACCAAAAATTCTAAACATGACCCGAAGGTGGCTATTTATGGAAAGTCAGCCTTCCGGCGTCCCTTTCGGGAACATTCGGCTATTTATGACAAAACAGCATCACCTGACTTATTTATGACTCTTTTGTCGTTTTTCAAATTAGAAAACTCAATATTGCAAGCACGGCCTTTCAACGTCCCGAGGACGAAGATTTTTAAGGCTGTGTGGGTCAACTGGACCAAATCTTTTAAAAAATGACCCAAAAAGGTGGCTGTTTATGCAAAGTCAGCCTTTCGGCGTCCCTTTCGGGAATATTCGGCTATTTATGATAAAACAACATCACCAAAATTAAAATTCGACATATATTTTTGTTATTTATTTATTTTTGCTTTTTTAGCGAAGGGGGGTTGGACCCGATGAGGGTTGCCTACGTATCTCACATCTGGTGAGAATCAAACCCGCGTAGTTCGGGCGAATAAACTATTTTTGAGAGGACCCTTTTCCATTTTCTATATTTTTTGTTTTTATTTTTTTTTCCACAACAATCAAATAGACTATTATTTTTCATTCATAACAAACAAACAAATTAACGAAAAACATAAAACATTCCTTCTTCTTTTTTTTTAGCAAAAGGTGGGGTTGGACCCGATGAGGGTTGCCTACGTATCTCACATCCGGTGAGAATCAAACCCGCGTAGTTCGGGCGAATAAACTATTTTTGAGAGGACCCTTTTCCATTTTCTATATATTTTTTTTCCACAACAATCAAATAGACTATTATTTTTCATTCATAACAAACAAACAAATTAACGAAAAACATAAAACATTCCTTCTTTTTTTTTTTTTGAGAAGGTGGGGTTGGACCCGATGAGGGTTGCCTACGTATCTCACATCCGGTGAGAATCAAACCCGCGTAGTTCGGGCAAATCAAGAATAAGTAGATGAACTAACTTTTTTTTGAATTTGTGAAAGAACCACTTTAAAGGAAGTATATTTTTGGATTTTTGATTGATCTTCTTTTTTGAAAGAAATACTTCTAAGATATATTTTTTGAATTTCATTTGCCTTTCTTTTTTTTTATTCTAAAGAAGAAGAAGAAAGTATTTTTCGGAATTTTACTTTTAATAAAAGAAATGCTTCTCAAAAATGTTTTTGAATTTTAAATTTTCTTTTCAATTTTGAAAGAAGAGTCAAAATATTTTCGGTTTTTTTTATTATATATATATATATATATATATATATATATTTAAAACAATTAGAAAGACTTTCTAAAGAAGTCAATAATGGGAAAAATATTTTTGGATTATTTTAATTTTGTCATTTTCATAAAAAAAAACATATATTTTAAAAACAAGACTCTTTTTTTTCATTTTTATGGCAAGACAAACTATTTTCTTTTCTATTAATATTTTTTTTTAAAAAAAATAAGACAAAACAATGATTATTTTTTCTACTTTCCCTTTGCTTTAACAAAACAAACTAATAAGACATTTCTTTTCATTTTTCTCAAAATTTCGGCAGAGTTTCGATTCTACTTGGACATTGAGTTTTTTTTCTTTCTAAAAATAAGTAGTTATATCTCTACACTGCCATTTCCTCATCTTTTCACGATTTTCTAATTTGTGGATGATGATGAAAACATACACAATCTTTCTTTTGAATTTTCGATTTTTTTTTTTATATACATATATATTTTTTTATATTTATTATATTTTCAAAATGGGGCGTGGGGGACATAGGGAATTTCATGACTTCTCGGATTCCGCAAATGTTCCCCATGTGCCTTTTCCCAAAAATGAAGCGTGGGGGACATGTGGAATACCAAGGCTTCTTGAATTCCACAATGTTCCCCATGTGCTTAATTAATATAATAGCATGCTTATCAACAATCGTGCAACTTTCTTATTTAACGTGATAAGCATGATAAGGAGTGTCATTTATCCGCAAATATCATTGGTCCGCCAAATGACTCATTCACCCTTGAATAAATACAATATGTAGCACTTAGGATGCCAAAAGATGGTCTATTATTTTCAGGTTGCTTGTCCTAGACGGACCCAACCCCTGTGTTGAGTCCCCTAAGTCAAATGCACATGATGCAAATAAACGCTCCTACTAGGGATCCGGCATGAAGCTGAGTTATTCTAAGTTGATAACCTGGGTATTTGTTCTAGACCTGGCTTACCCGAGCGGACAACTCGAGCCAAGGATGGGAGCTGTGTACCGGTAACCAAAGGGCCATCCGGTTTTGCAACTCCTCCGAATCCTCGTTCTATTTTGGTATATGACACTAACAGAAAGAAGCCACGACCAGCGTGCACTCCTCAAGAGAGAGAAGAGAGGGGTTTCGGCACAGTTTATATATACAGTCCAAATAATATCAAAGCAGTAAAAGCAGCATTTAGCACATTAGGCTCAAACACGTAAAAAACCAGATAATAAATAAAGCCAAATAATAACAATTATTTCAAGCTCGAATTCTTAACCCTGAACCAGTGGTTCTGGGTTATAAATCCCCAGCAGAGTCGCCAGAGCTGTCACACCTCCTTTTTCCGCACCCGCGGGGGTGCAAGGGGAGTTTTTTCCAATTAAAGGACAATCGAAACGGGATTGGTTTAATTATTTCAGAGTCGCCACTTGGGAGATTTAGGGTGTCCCAAGTCACCAATTTTAATCCCGAATCGAGGAAAAGAATGACTCTATATTACAGTCTGCGTACCAGAAATCCGGATAAGGAATTCTGTTAACCCGGGAGAAGGTGTTAGGCATTCCCGAGTTCCGTGGTTCTAGCACGGTCGCTCAACTGTTATATTTGGCTTGATTATCTGATTTTGTACATGTTAAACCTATATGCAAGTTTTAAACTCTTGACTGCTTTTATTATTATTTTTTACGAGAATTGCAACGTCGTGAAAATATATCTCGAACCACGTTACATCGATGCACCCGTGGTTATTGACATATCTCGACTCCGTTGAGATTTAGATTTGGGTCACATAAATGTGCACCCGAATTAAGAAAAATAAATTATTAAGACGCGCCTAAAGCAACTAACGCATTGTTATTTTGGGAAAGGCCGTAAAATTTGCTAAACGGCATGTCCCGGATTCTAAGTATTTTTTAATATATATACATTTAGAGGGCCCCGCAGCTTCTACATTTTTGTTTGTCGAGGCTCGTCTCATTTATTATTAAAAGGAATTTACAACGTCATGGAAATGCATCTCGGGCCACGCCATAATCAATATACCCGTGATTAGAGACACATTTCGATTCCGTTGAGATTTAGATTTGGGTCACATAAATGTGCACCCGAGTTTAGGAAAATTAAATTATTAAAGGCGCGCCCGAAGCAACTAGCGCATTATTATTTTTGGGTAGGGCCGTGAAATTTACTAAACGGCCCGTCCCGGAATCTAAGTATTTAATACATATATTTTGCGAGGGCTCCACAATATGTACATTTTTTATTTTTGGCGAAGCTTGTCCCTTTTTTTTTTATTATTTTATTTTTATTTTTTATATTTTAAAAAAATATAAACTACAATCTAAACCTTACGGCTTTAACAATACTAAACCTTACGGCTTCTTTACAACTACAATCTCATAACTTGTCAAGATTTAATAAAAGAAGTTAAGCGAATGAGTGTTTCGGGCGTAGTAACAACATGTACTAATACTAATTTTGTCCAAATAAACTGAGACAACGAAGGGACGAGCAACGTCAAACTGTGTCTTAGGACTACTAATACAACTAAATCAAATGATATCAAGTAAACAATAATAACATAACACAAAAATGAACTAAAATGCATACGGTGAAACATAAGCAAAAAATCATCATATCAATTTATATATTGCATCTTCGAACATTTAACATAAAGTTCCTTTATCTAATACATCGAGGTTTACTAACCTGAATAAACAGAAACGGATGGAGCCATGGACCAAACCTCAACCTCGACCTCAACGGATAACCTAGAACGGTAAACCATAGAAAATATCATCAAAGCTCAGACGGAATAGCTCGCGCCAGAAACTCGAACACGAAGGCCTGAAAACGAGCTATGGCTGTTACTGGTTGTTCCAGGTGGTTGTTTGGACGCTCGTTACTTTTCAGGGATGGTTCGACGGAGTGCCTATTGAAGGTCGTTTGGCAAAGGCGGAGTCCAGTGGTCGTTTGATCCACTGCTGGGCACGATGAAACGATGGGGAGGGGCTGTTCATGGTGTTCGCCGATGAGTGATAGTAGGGTCGAGGGTGGTTTTGGTGGTGGTCGTGAGGCGGAGACGAGCCTGTTTGGTTGTTTGATGGAGGCAGTGTTTGGCGATGGGAAGGTGACGCAGCAGCAGCAGCGACAACTGCTACTCGATGGGGCCGGTGGTTCAGGCGTCGGGTTGCTGGTGGTTTTGGACGTGAGGGGGTGGCATGTGGGCAGTAATGGAGGAGTGGTCATGGTCGACGGGGCTGGGGTTGCGACGATGGAGGTGGCTGTTTTGGTGAGGGTTTTCGTTGGTTTTGGTCCGTGACGACGAGGGTGGCGTTCGGACGGTGTCGAGGAGCCAGTGGTTGTTTGACGACGACGACAAGGGGGGGAGCTGTTCGGAGGTCTGTTTGGTTGTTGACGGAGGGGGTTAGCTAGGGTTTCTTCTTCTAAGAAGCGTGAACAGTACATGTTTTTCAAAAAAAAAATTCCAAAGTCCTCCCTTTCCAAGTCTTTGTCCGTGTATTTAGCATGGGTTTGCCCAGAAAAATGAGCCCACGCGTGGTGGGGTTCAAGGCATATGTCCCCCACGCGTGGTGGGGTTCCCCACGTGTCCTGGACACGGTTTATTATGGGCTAGGTCCGAAAATTAGGCCTAAACCGGGTAGTTTGAACCCGAATATTATTCTTTTGCCCGGACCCGAGAAATAGGAACACGTTGCTTAACTAGTCCTATGTAAGCAAAATAACTACCAAAAATAAGACTAGTATTCAAACAAAACTATATATTTTTTAAATATTTTTTCAAGATTTAAAATAGCTACAAAATATTAATAAAACTATTTTTGTAATTTTCGTTTTTTAAATATTAAGATAAAATATGAAGTAATGTTTTTTTGTATTTTTCAAAGTTAAAATGACTAAAAACTATATTTTTTTTTGTAATTTTCGTTCTTTAATAAAGACAAAAATATGAAGTAATATTTTTTGTATTTTTCAAAATTATAATGACCGCAAACATAATAGAACTATATATTTTTTTGTAATTTTCGAATTTATATAAAGTACCAAAATAAAGTACAATTTTTGTATTTTTCAAGTTTATGAGAGATACATAAACTAAAATTTATATATATATTTTTTGAAATTTTCTTTTTGCAACGAAATAAAGTAAAAATAGTTAAAATAGCTATACTAGACCCAATTTCACATATTCATGCTAAAAATGTGAAAATTCTCGGGGAGGGTCAAAAATCACGTGCTTACAGCTGCCCCTCTTTGACTGGAAACACGAAGAGTTTTCCGACAAAGAACGACTAGACGTGTTTTTGACCCGACCATTACTTGGACGGACTACACTAAGGAAAGGGAGGGAATGTGACCGAGCCCTGGTATCTGAGCTGCCTACATATCCTTGGTTTTACAGGAATCAGGCCACGTGTAGTTCGGATATGAGAGAGATAGTGAAGTGTACCGAGGTGAAGAGCCGATCGAGGTGCCGTTCCGCGGTCCTGTCATTACAACAAAAATGAAAACTGAAAAAGACTAACTAAGCCTATCAGCTACTAGTTACAAGGATTCCTATCTCTTAAGTCTTCTGAAACTTGGTCTTGAGTCTTGAATGGTGCTTCATACAGACTTTGGATTTGAACCTTGATACTTGCTAGTTGTAGGCGCTAGTTCTTGAGCAGATCACATCTGTTCTCCACTTCCGTGCTTTGGATTCATTCATTTTTCTTCTTTTTTCTTCCTTTTTTTTTGTTTTTTGTTTTTGTGACTAGCTTTTGTTGACCCTCTCAGACTGTTGACTCGCATTCTTGGGGCGAGCTTCTTGTTGCTTCTATCTTGGATTGAGTGCTGGGGATTTTTGTTGTAGCCTTCTGCCTTCCAATGGGTTACGGCTTGACTTTGAACGATCCCGCTGTTCTACAGGCGGACCCCTAACTTCTTCAGGCGGGTCCCTGACAATCAAAACAAACAAAACAAACAAAATTTCCTAACCCAGTTTGTACTGGGAAGATTTGTGAGTCGTTAGCAAAATCGTAACTCACTTACACTACTGATGCAATGATGAGAGTAAACTAAAGACTAGGCTAGGATGTGCATCTCCTATGAGTAAAACCAAAACTCTTGCTAGCAAATGTGTCTGCTAAAATAAAAACCTCAATGACTCAAACTAGAAAGTGTGTCTTCTATGGTTGAATCGGAATGAGCTAAACTAGGAAGTGCGTCTCCTAAGGGTGAAAACTTCAGTGACTAGAACTAGGAAGTGCGTCTCCTATGAATAAAATCTCGATTAGGAAGTGCGTCTCCTACGGGTAAACTTCAAAAACTGGACTAGGAATTGTGTCTCCTATGGTCGAACTTAAAATGAATCAAACTAGGAAGTGCATCTCCTAGGGGTGAAATCTCAATTCCGGAAGTGCGTCTCCTGAAATAAAATATAATCTAAAAAGCCAAACTCGGGAGTGCGTCCCCTAAAGCAAAAGTATAACCTGAGTGAACCAGACTAGGAAGTGTGTCTCCTAAAATAAAATAGTCTTAGGAAGTGCGTCTCCTATGGGTGAAACCTTAATGATTGTGAACTAGGAAGTGCGTCTCCTATAAATGAAAATATTTCAGGAAGTGCATCTCCAATGGGGTAAAAGTAAACTTAGGAAGTGTGTCTCCTATGGGCAAAACCAAACTTTGAGGAAGTGCGTCTCCTGTGGGTACAATAAACTTAGGAAGTGCGTCTCCTATGGGTACAATAAACTTAGGAAGTGCGTCTCCTATGGGTACAATAAACTTAGGAAGTGCGTCTCCTATTGGTGAAACTAAACTTAGGATGTGCGTCTCCTCTTGGTGAATCTTATCTTAGGATGTGCGTCTCCTTAGGAAGTGCGTCTCCTGTTGGTGAAACTGACTTAGGAAGTGCGTCTCCTACTGGTGAAACTAAACTTTAGGAAGTGCGTCTCCTATTGGTGAACTATTCTTAGGAAGTGCGTCTCCTACTGGTAAAACTTGCTTAGGAAGTGCGTCTCCTATTGGGTGCAATAAACTTAGGAAGTGCGTCTCCTACTGGTGAAACTAAACTTAGGAAGTGCGTCTCCTATCGGTAGAACTGAACTTAGGAAGTGCGTCTCCTATGGTAAAACTGAACTTAGGAAGTGCGTCTCCTATGATAAACTGAACTTAGGAAGTGCGTCTCCTATGGTAAAACTGAATTTTAGGAAGTGCGTCTCCTATTGGTGAACTATTCTTAGGAAGTGCGTCTCCGATTGGTGAAACTGAAATAAAAAGACTGAATGTATGCCTCTGTTATCAATGGGCGGGCTCCCAACTTCAACACTTAAAAGTAAAGACTGAATGTATGCCTCTATTATCTGGGCGGGCTCCCAATTTCAACACTTGAAATAAAAAGACTGAATGTATGCCTCTGTTATCTGGGCGGGCTCCCAACTTCAACACTTAAAAGTAAAGACTGAATGTATGCCTCTATTATCTGGGCGGGCTCCCAATTTCAACACTTGAAAAGTAAAGACTGAATGTATGCCTCTGTTATCTGGGCGGGCTCCCAATTTCAACACTTGAAAAGTAAAGACTGAATTTATGCCTCTGTTATCTGGGCGGGCTCCCAACTTCAACACTTGAAAATAAAGACTGAATTTATGCCTCTGTTATCTGGGCGGGCTCCCAATTTCAACACTTGAAAAGTAAAGACTGAATTTATGCCTCTGTTATCTGGGCGGGCTCCCAATTTCAACACTTGAAATTATTTCAGAGTCGCCACTTGGGAGATTTAGGGTGTCCCAAGTCACCAATTTTAATCCCGAATCGAGGAAAAAATGACTCTATATTACAGTCTGCGTACCAGAAATCCGGATAAGGAATTCTGTTAACCCGGGAGAAGGTGTTAGGCATTCCCGAGTTCCGTGGTTCTAGCACGGTCACTCAACTGTTATATTTGGCTTGATTATCTGATTTTGTACATGTTAAACCTATATGCAAGTTTTAAACTCTTGACTGCTTTTATTATTATTTTTTACGAGAATTGCAACGTCGTGAAAATATATCTCGAACCACGTTACATCGATGCACCCGTGGTTATTGACATATCTCGACTCCGTTGAGATTTAGATTTGGGTCCCATAAATGTGCACCCGAATTAAGAAAAATAAATTAGTAAGACGCGCCTAAAGCAACTAACGCATTGTTATTTTGGGAAAGACCATAAAATTTGCTAAACGGCATGTCCCGGATTCTAAGTATTTTTAATATATATATATACATTTAGAGGGCCCTGCAGCTTCTACATTTTTGTTTGTCGAGGCTCGTCTCATTTATTATTAAAAGGAATTTACAACGTCATGGAAATGCATCTCGGGCCACGCCATAATCAATATACCCGTGATTAGAGACACATTTCGATTCCGTTGAGATTTAGATTTGGGTCACATAAATGTGCACCCGAGTTTAGGAAAATTAAATTATTAAAGGCGCGCCCGAACTAACTAGCGCATTATTATTTTTGGGTAGGGCCATGAAATTTACTAAACGGCCCGTCCCGGAATCTAAGTATTTAATACATATATTTTGCGAGGGCTGCACAATATGTACATTTTTTTTATTTTTGGCGAAGCTTGTCCCGTTTTTTTTATATTTTATTATTATTATTTTTTTTATTTTTTATATTTTTAAAAAATATAAACTGCAATCTAAACCCTACGGCTTTAACAATACTAAACCTTGCGGCTTCTTTACAACTACAATCTCATAACTTGTCAAGATTTAATAAAAGAAGTTAAGCGAATGAGTGTTTCGGGCGTAGTAACAACATGTACTAATACTAATTTTGTCCAAATAAACTGAGACAACGAAGGGACGAGCGAATCAACGTCAAACTGTGTCTTAGGACTACTAATACAACTAAATCAAATGATATCAAGTAAACAATAATAACATAACACAAAAATGAACTAAAATGCATACGGTGAAACATAAGCAAAAAATCATCATATCAATTTATATATTGCATCTTCGAACATTTAACATAAAGTTCCTTTATCTAATACATCGAGGTTTACTAACCTGAATAAACAGAAACGGATGGAGCCATGGACCAACCCTCAACCTCGACCTCAACGGATAACCTCGAACGGTAAACCATAGAAAATATCATCAAAGCTCAGACGGAATAGCTCGCGCCAGAAACTCGAACACGAAGGCCTGAAAACGAGCTATGGCTGTTACTGGTTGTTCCAGGTGGTTGTTTGGACGCTCGTTACTTTTCAGGGATGGTTCGACGGAGTGCCGATTGAAGGTCGTTTGGCAAAGGCGGAGTCCAGTGGTCGTTTGATCCACTGCTGGGCACGATGAAACGATGGGGAGGGGCTGTTCATGGTGTTCGCCGATGAGTGACAGTAGGGTCGAGGGTGGTTTTGGTGGTGGTCGTGAGGCGGAGACGATCCTGTTTGGTTGTTTGATGGAGGCAGTGTTTGGTGATGGGAAGGTGACGCAGCAGCAGCAGCGACAGCTGCTGCTCGACGGGGCCGGTGGTTCAGGCGTCGGGTTGCTGGTGGTTTTGGACGTGAGGGGGTGGCGTGTGGGCAGTAATGGAGGAGTGGTCGTGGTCGACGGGGCTGGGGTTGCGACGATGGAGGTGGCTGTTTTGGTGAGGGTTTTCGTTGGTTTTGGTCCGTGACGACGAGGGTGGCGTTCAGACGGTGTCGAGGAGGCAGTGGTTGTTTGACGACAAGGGGGGGAGCTGTTCGGAGGTCTGTTTGGTTGTTGACGGAGGGGGTTAGCTAGGGTTTCTTCTTCTTCTTCTTGAGGAAGAAGAAGCGTGAACAGTACATGTTTTTCAAAAAAAAAATTCCAAAGTCCTCCCTTTCCAAGTCTTTGTCCGTGTATTTAGCATGGGTTTGCCCAGAAAAATGAGCCCACGCATGGTGGGGTTCAAGGCATATGTCCCCCACGCGTGGTGGGGTTCCCCACGTGTCCTGGACACGGTTTATTATGGGCTAGGTCCGAAAATTAGGCCTAAACTGGGTAGTTTGAACCCGAATATTATTCTTTTGCCCGGACCCGAGAAATAGGAACACGTTGCTTAACTAGTCCTATGTAAGCAAAATAACTACCAAAAATAAGACTAGTATTCAAACAAAACTATATATTTTTTAAATATTTTTTCAAGATTTAAAATAGCTACAAAATATTAATAAAACTATTTTTGTAATTTTCGTTTTTTTTAAATATTAAGATAAAATATGAAGTAATATTTTTTGTATTTTTCAAAGTTAAAGTGACTAAAAACTATTTTTTTTTGTAATTTTCGTTCTTTAATAAAGACAAAAATATGAAGTAATATTTTTTGTATTTTTCAAAATTATAATGACCGCAAACATTAATAGAACTATATATTTTTTTGTAATTTTCGAATTTATATAAAGTACCAAAATAAAGTACAATTTTTGTATTTTTCAAGTTTATGAGAGATACATAAACTAAAATTTATATATATATTTTTTGAAATTTTCTTTTTGCACCGAAATAAAGTAAAAATAGTTAAAATGGCCATATTAGACCCAATTTCACATATTCACGCTAAAAATGTGAAAATTCTCGGGGAGGGTCAAAAATCACGGGCTTACAAATACTTATCAGCTACACTATATCAGCCAAGCCAAACGGGCTCATTGAACAAAAATAAAAGAGCAAGGAATTCATAAAGCTATGAAGTATCATACTCGAGGTTTTTCCCCCTTGAAATCCTTTAAACTTTTGGGTTCAACTCTCATTACATGGAAGCAATATAAGTCTGAACTCCAACTCATTACACCGGTCATCAATCAAATGATCCCTTGAACTTATACATGAAGTGGAAATAGTAATAACTTTTCTCACGGGCTACGAACAGATCAAAGAGCTATATAAACAACAGAAATATCTAAAAGTATGTTCGAGGAAACTAACATAAAACCTAGGAAAGTCAAGCAGTAAACTTGAACAACAATGGAACACATTAAAAGCTAATCAAAATAATGGGCAATCAAAACGGATGAATATGAAAGTAATTAAGTTATGAAGTAGTGAGTTTAAATGGAGAAAGGAACATGGCTATAGGCTACTTATTTAAATTGAAAAACTACTTAGAAGAGACATATCAAATTAGTCTTTTCTTTTTAAATAATAAATCAATATATCCAAAATATAGAACAAAGTCAAAAATTTAAGAATAAAGTTAAATAGATCTTGGAAAGACTTTAAAAGATGAAAAATAAATAGAGATTATATCTCATTGGAGTAGCACATTATGTATCTCCGTTTGGGTCTAAAATTTATGTATACAAATGACATATCAACTGTAAGAAATAATTTATCAAATTTACTACACTTACAGTAAAGTTTCAAGCTTCTCAATCATCATTATCAAAATTAGGCTGCGCGAAAAAGATAAAGCACCCCAGAAGGCTTATTTCTTATGGGTATCCTATATAAAACATGACCCTTATACAATCTAACCAAAAAGTATCAACCAATAAATTCAAGAAAAAGTAAAAAATATAGAAACATCAACTTTTATGAAATTACCTAAAGGACAAGCCTCAATGGAAGAAGTAGGGGTAAAGCCACCATTAGTACCACCAGTCTACCTTGTTGCTTCCGATGTTAAACTTTGGCGAAAATCAACACGATTGGTCATTTATAACAAAATCGAATAAAATAAGATCGGCAAAAGAATCAGCAAAAATAATATGTGTTTGTCTACTTTCAATCTAAAAATTCATATTGATCAAATATAATTAAGCGCTAACAAATTACGTAAAGAAACATATTAGATATTCCCTAAGTTGATATAAACATCGGGTGTGAACGATAAAATACGTATCATTAAGATAGCTACTATTAGTCGCAAGTTTATGTTAATGTGTAAGCGATACAAATTCGGTCAGTGGATACAATAATTAAATAAAAGTAGATATTGATACAAAAATTAACTTGAAGAAAAAGAGGAGAAGGAAGACATTACATAGTAATGATAATAGTGGCCGATCTTTTACTTTGAAAAAAAAGTTCCTCTTCTCTTTTGTGATTGCAGCACCAACAAAGTGAATGCAAGTGACGAAAAGCTTGATTTATTTGTGCCTAACATATACTGAAATCACAATCAAAAATTATTTTCCCAATTAAAAGAAAATCAAGAGAGCAAATAATGAAGAACATCAAATTTAAAGCAAAAATTTTAGATCCGTAAAATCTGAAATATTCACTTTCAGTTTTTGATATTTTTTAAAAAAAGGAAAAAGATTTACCGGCCCTTTTTGTCGCTTAAGTTACCAACTTCAATGGCAACTATTGGATTTCAATTCAAATCACCACATGTGATACAATTTTTTCATTAGTTTGATGGATTTCCAATGGTTGGTTTTTTCCCATGGAAGAGAAGAGAGAGTCGAATCAGGAAAAGGGTATTCTAGAAACTGTTGGAAATATTTCTAAGTGGAAACGCTTGGGTTTTCCAAATAATTTTACCGCTGACGTTTACAGAGATTGATGGAAAAATAGTAGGAAGTACTAAAAAATTGAGAGAAAAGAAAGAGGCAATCCACGTGCGTCGGGACATGCCACGTAACTGGCCTGGACTATATATATATATATATTCCTTGTTTAATGTATACGGGGTTTCAACTTTCTTATAATTTATTCTTGTGTTCCAATATAATTTACAGTATTAGAGAGTTCTGTTGACCAATATTCAGTTAGCTCTCAGTATTAGCAAATTTGCACTTTGCTAATACTATTTTCTCGTTCAAGATTTTAGTATTTGGAAGCTTGTTTTAGCCGTTTGGTTAAATTCTAAGGTAAAGCAAAGATCTTTATCTTTCATTAAGTTTTTGTCCGGTGTTCTATATCTGCATTGAAGAACGGCTATATCCGAATTTACGCTATTTTTTTCATACCACATACTTTGGTGGTATCTTTTAATAATTCTTTTTATGTTTTGAACAAAAACTTCTTCTTTAATGCAGTAAGTTCCTCAAGTTTTCTTCTTTAATGGAGGGTTGTTCAAGAAACAAAGAGAAACAACAACATCAGCTTTTAGATTTGATTCCTAAAGAGAGAAAATTGTATATGAAAAGGGAGCAAGAAACAAGCCATGTTAATACTTCAGAGGAGAAAGATCTAGAGTTGAGACTTGGTCCACCCAATGAAGAAATATGGTCCAAGAAAATTGTCTACAAAACAACGCCAAAGAAAGTGAAGACACCCTTTACTCTGTTAATGGAAAAGGCCAAGTAGAGAAATTTTCTTCATTTCTTCAGCTTCAAACAACGTCAAATCAGAGCCAAAGCCTGCATTTGATGACACAAGAATCCTGTTGCAGTAAAGCAGAGAAAGCATTTTCAACAGCTGTAGCTGTTGTGCCTAACAGCGCCCAGAAAAGGTACCTCAGCTTTTTTCTGCTATTTTTCCTTTATTTGTGTTTCTTTTGGACAGAGGATATTCACTATTATACACAATGTTAGAAGCGCTGTGAGATTGATTTTAAAGTACAAGTAATATACTTTTATATGCTGTAAATACTCTTTAGACCATCAACAAATCCCATTTTATATGATGCATTTGACAGTTTAAGAAAGAATGAGGGACTTTTGAGACTTGTTCAAAAACTAAAACATTTAGTTTGTGCCTCACACAACTCACACAAGTTGTGCGAGGTCTCTTTTTTTGTCTTACAATTTTGTAAATCAAAAAAGTGTAAGATATGATTCTACAAATTTGTGAGATAAAAAGAAGTCTCACATAATTAATGTCAGTTGTGTGAGGTACACGATAAAAAACTTTTCATTTAAAACAAACTGTATGTGTAGTTATAAATTATTTCATTAAAGGCTTAGTTTGGATTCATGCCGGTGCGTTCGACTACGGAAGCGATTCATCTGGTAAGGAGATTAATGGAGCATTACAGGGAAAGGAAGAAGGATTTGTTTATTGACCTTGAGAAATGTGACGACCCAAAGGGTCATCACCTGTTTTCTTATCCATTATGTGCTTCCGAGGCCTTGAAAACCTCATTTAGAGTCGCTTCGATTTGCGTGCGCAGTCCGGGCGCGTAGCCGGAAAGCTTAAATATGAAATTTTGTGAAAATGCTAAGTTTTGATGTTAAAATGAATAAATTTGACTTCGGTCAACATTTTGGGTAAACGGACCCGGACCCGTAATTTGACAGTCCCGGAAGGTCCGTAGGAAAATATGAGACTTGGGTGTATGCCCGGAATCGAATTCCGAGGTCCCAAACCCGAGAAATGAATTTTCGAGTAAATTTTTTTTTCTGAAATTGTCAAGGAAAATTGATATGAAAATTGATTAGAACATGTTGGTATTGGGCCCGTATTTTGGTTCCGGCGCCCGTTACACGTCTTATATGTGATTTAAGAGGTTTCTGTAAAGTTTGGTTAAAATCGAACATCGTTAGACGTGTTTCGGACTTGAAATCTTAAATTTGAACTTGATGAAGTTTTTGGAAAAACTCTTGATTTTGAGGTTTGATTCATTGTTCTTGAGGTTAGTTTGGCGATTTGATCGCACGGATAAGTTCGTATGATGTTGATTGAGTTAGTGCATGTGTTTGGTTAGGAGCCTCGAGGGCTCGGGAGTGTTTCGGAATGGTTTTAGCCTTGTAAAAGTTGCAGGTTCAGGAAGTTGCAGGACTCTGAACCATTTAGTGCGGTCCGCGAGAAATCGCGTGCGACCGCGGAGGGGCTAGCGCGGCCGCGGTCGTCTTTGTGCGGGGCGCGGTGGAGGCTGTGCGGCCGCAGTCGCCTTTGTGCGGTCCTCACAGGGTGCTGAACTGCAAGTCTTCAGGGAGGCCTGTGCGGCCGCAGTTCGTTTAATGCGGTCCGCGGTAGAGCTCCGCGGTTGCGGTCCTTTTTTATGCAGTCCGTGGTGAGGGTCTGAGAGGGGTATAAATATACGAGATTTTCAGTTATTTTTCACTTTTCTAAACCCCAAAAACATAAGAGGCAATTTTTCAAACAACCTTTCTTCTCCAAATCAATTGTAAGTCATTTTTAACTAGTTTTCTTCAATCATTAACATCTTTTAACATGGTTTCAACTTAAAATCAAAGATTTTCATGGGGGAACTTGGGTGTTTTGGGTAGAACCTAAGTTTTCCAAAATTGGGGATTTGGACCTCAATTTGAGGTCCGATTTCAAAATAAATTTATACATTTGGATTCGTGGGGAAATGGGTAATTGGGTTTTGGTCTGAACCTCGAGTTTCGACCACGTGTGCCCGGGGTGATTTTTGACTTTTTGGGTAAAACTTTGGGAAAACTCATTTGCATGCATTGGGGTTGATTCATTTAGCACTTATTAATGTAATTAAGTAACTTTTGACTAGATTTGAGCGGATTGGTGGTGGAATCAAGGGGGTAAAGCTATAATTGAGGCTTGACTGGTGTTCAAAGCTTCGAGGTAAGTGTTTGGTCTAACCTTAGCTTGAGGGATTAGGAGTTGAGTCTTATTTGCTACATGCTAATTGTCGAGTACGACGTATAGGCATGGTGACGAGTATCTATACGTTGGTGTCTAGCATGACCGTGAGTCTTCATATTGCGGATATTCTGATCTTGATGTATCTTTCATGCCTAAATGATGATTTCTATATGTTGTAAAAAGCATGTGAAAGAAATTGTGATATTTGAATATCGAGAAGCATTGGCTCTAGTGGTAATACGAATTATGAAAGTATATGAGATAAATGAACCCTTGAAGCATTGGCTCAAGTGGTAAAGTGAGTTACAAAGTAAGAAGTGAAAGAAAGAGAAAGAGTTATTGAATTGTTCCCTTGCCGGGATTTCTATTATTATAATTATTATTATTATTATTATTATTATTATTATTATTATTATTATTATTATTATTATTATTATTATTATTATTATTATTATTATTATTTGTTTAATCCCTTGCCCCTTGTTTGTGCTTGTTGTTTGGGTGAGGAAGAGCGATAAAGCACGAAGGGTGATGCCGTGCATTGTTTGCTATTGTGAGGAAAGAGTGTAAATCACGAAGGGTGATGCCGTGCCGTACGATGTACCATTCCGTACTGATATTTATTGATTATATGGTGAGGAAAGAGTGTAAAGCACGAAGGGTGATGCCCTGCCGTACGATGTACCATTCCGTACTGATATTTATTGATTATATGGTGAGGAAAGAGTGTAAAGCACGAAGGGTGATGCTGTGACGCACGATGTACCATTCCGTGCCGATTTTATTGATTATATGGTTAGGAAAGAGAGTAAAAGCACGAAGGGTGATGCTGTGCAAATTGTTGATTTCTGCTTCCTTGTTGATATTCTAGTTATGTTGTTTCCTTCTTTATTTGATGCCTTTCTATTCAGAACTATATTCACCCCACAACATGTTTCCCCTACCCGCATTGACTGGTTATTCCTGTATTTTTTTCCGTTGTATATATATATATGAACTGCCCAGGTTTATTTGGAGTCTGGTCTTAGCCTCGTCACTACTTCGCTGAGATTAGGCTGGACACTTACCAGCACATGGGGTCGGTTGTGCTGATACTACACTCTGTGCTCTTTTGCACAGATCCAGCTCTTGGACAGCAGCAGTAGTGCGGGAACCAGCCTTCAGTCCAGTGATACACCGAGGTAGCCTTGCAGGCGTCCGCAGGCCTGACGTCTCCTCTATCTTTTATTTCAGTCTGTTATCTCATGTTTATGAGACAAACAGTTTATATTTTTCTTTCAAACGGTAGTATTTAGTACTCTTAGAAGTTCGTGAGTAATGTGACACCAGTTCTTGGGTAGAGGCATATGTTGATTTCCGCATTATTGTTCAGTTTCTTTAATTTACGTCTTCCGCATATCTATTTAAATCTGTTGTTTCCATGATATTACTGATAATTGTTAAAAGAAGTAATTTGTTGATGAAGTAGCAGTTAAGAATTGGCTTGCCTAGCTCACATTAGTAGGCGCCATCACGACTCCCGAGGGTGGGAAATCTGGGTCGTGACTGTCGCGCCCTTTTTTTCTCGCAAAATCGGGCTTGTGACATTTGGGAGGACAACTCGTTCCTTTTTGGTAATTGGATTTTGGAATTTGAAAAGTCGCCACCTAATGATTAAGTACATTAGGACACTAAGAAGGGTTTGAGTTTTAAGAACCAGAGTTCGGGTAAGGGCTAAAAATTATCTCGAGGGAAAGGTGTTAGGCACCCCTCAAGATCCACTAGTGTGGTTCCTGGCCATGTTACAATTGTGACTTCACATAATCAAGTAAGCAATTAAGGGCCTCAAATAGCAGGGGATTTTCACATATTATTGCAAGCAAATTGAAAGTTTGAAGAGATTAAAGAAAGCAGAAATTTTTCGGACAATAAAACAAGTTAAAAGAAAGAGGGATCCTAGGTTTACAAACAATATGGATCACATCAATGCAATACCCAGCATAGGGGTTGCACATAGTATTAGCGCACCAGTCATCATATCTATATCTACCCCTCCCACCCCGTTAAGGTAGTAAAGCGCAGAATGGTGTCGTTACTTATTGCATGCTAGTACACACCCCAATCCTATCAGTTCTAGAGGCATTTGGGACTACTAGTCCTAAGGGGAAGGGAAATTTGGCTTTCTAGAGTTTTAAAAGGATAAAATTCTAGGGCGACAATCAAAACATTTAAGGCAGGTATGGGGAGAACACATAACAGTTTAAAGGGCTCAAACAGGCCTCCTCATTTAAAGAGATAAATTGGCTAGCATGACTTACAAGTACTGGTTATGGTCTGAATTAAATTAAAGCATAGGATAGGCTGATTCATCACATATCTCAGATGAGGAGTCCGAATTAGCCTTCCCTGGTTGTAATTTATCAAAGACTGATGCAGTTAATTAATTACCTAATGGTTTGCCTAAGTGAGACCTATATGCATGATATCTAACAGTGCTTACTCCGATTTTAAAGAAGGCTTACTGATTGTAGAAAACACATAAGTTCTGCGGATGTTAGACGACATTACTACTGATTTTAGACTTATAGATGAAATAAACGAATCAGATTCAACTGGTTACTCTTATAGGCATGATTTCTAGGCGTTGTTGATTTAAGACGATTATAAAAATGCAGGAAAACTATAGACATGGTATCTAGAATGAAATTTATTATTACTTAACCTATAACTGTTTGCCTAATGATAGATCTAAAAATGCAGAAGTGCTGAATACCTATAGTCATGATTTCTATATTCAGAAGTGCAGAAACTTATAGGCAGGATTTCTATATGATATGCGAAAGTGCAGAAAACCTATAGACATGATCTCTATATATGCAGAGGTGCAGAAAAAACCTACAGACATGATTTCTATATGATATGCGGAAGTGCAAAAACTTATAGGCAAGATTTCTATATGATATGAGAAAGTGTAGAAATTATAGGCAGGATTTCAATATGACATACGTAAGTGCAGAGCTTGTAAATAGTAACGCCTATGAGCATGATGTCTACCCTTTGCATACATAAGTGACTCTCCCCTTTTCACTAGAACCCCATAAGTTATTACAACATATTAAAGACCAGAATGAATTTAGAAAAGTAAAATTACATCAGAAATTATGCTACAACCAAGGAGCCTAATTCAGACTCAAGGTCCAACAATATGAGGTGAACCGACTTTCAGGATTAGGTTTCCAAAGCCTTCTCTTATTTGGGATGTGTCAAAGTTCCTCAAGAGCCTCAAATAGACTCCGGACAGTGCTTACAACCCAAATATATTGTAGAATTAAGAGCATAGTGCAGTGTGGAAATGCCAACCCTCAGATGTCCAAGTTCAGAGGGAACTCAAGGTCCCAAAGCAAGGCTCATAAGAGGGGGGGGGCAGAACTTAGAATCTAAAAGTAAGTGTATGGGCATAGAGGGGGAATTAGGGAGAGCCATGGCAGGCTGGTGGTCATGCCCAGCAATCAGGAGTGTTGTCACACCCCGACTAGCCTATTAGCCATATTTTGAGAGTTGGGATCCATTGAGGATCAGGTTTAGACCTAAGCAGCAATTTGGATGTTGTTAGGCCATGAACCTTAACTCAAACACATAGAAGGGGTGGGGTATAGGGGGTTTATAACAAACAACAAATGCAAAGAGAGAGTCGCATTCTCAATACAGAACATGAACAACAAAGTAGACATGAGTGTAGCAACTGTAAAATAAACACATAGGGATGGTGCTGAAATCGAAATTAAGGCATACCAGTTTCAGGGAAACAAATAAGTGAAAGCTGAAGTCTTGTAAACGAAATTGCAAGAAAACAATACAATAGATCTCAGAAGAGCGTAGAGTATTGAAAGAGTATTATAATTGAGAGGTGTGTGTGTAAAGTGTTGAATTCAAGTGTTGAACTGAAGGTTCAAGGTGTCTAAGTGCAGAAGGGTCGTGCTCCTTTTATAGTGCAGAAAACAAGTAAGAAAAGGTAAGGGAATAGTTTGCAATCAATCACACAAAATCTCCCTTCAGTTAAGGGATTCTGATTTCAAACGGGTAGAAGACAATTAAGGAAAGAATTGTATTAAAATCTTTTCCAAAGTAACACAAGAAGGGCAAATACATAGAAACTATTTAAGGAAAGAGTTTGATAGCAACACGGTTTGTTTGAATAAGGAAAGGCAATCAATCATCAGCCAGTAAAAATCAGAAATTGAGTTTTGGTATGAATGAATCCAATCAGAAAAGGTGAAGAAAGGTTTAATTAAAGAAAATCAGTAACAATCAATCGAACCTTATTAAAAGGAATTCTGAATCAATCACAAATTGGCAAAATCTCTTTTGAAGGAAGAATTCCCCATATGTAAAGCATACAGACATGTCAAACAAGAAAGAACTGTCATGCTAATTAGAAAAGAGTCTAACATAGAAAGGTTCAGAATCATAAACAAAGGGATAAAAGTCTAGTTTGTAGACTCAAAATGAGTCTAAGAGTCGAGGGTCCCAAAGTAGAACCCTAACTCGAACACAAAATCAAACTTGCCAAAGAAAACCCCAAATCCTAGGGCTTCCACTTGAATCAGACACAGAGGTGAGAAGGCAAGCCATTGAAACAGACTCAGAGGTCTCTTTCAGAGACTCATGAGAACAAACATACATGATAGCAGGTTTGAAACAACAGAATGGAAAAGTTGACTTAGAGAGCATAAAGAACATGTTTAAGAAAAGTCGGAACTTAAGCAAGTATAGGAGAGGAGAAGGGTGATATAAGCTTAAGAAACAGTAGTAATACATGCTTGGAACCCCAACAAGAGTCCAGTAAAACAAAAAAAGTTAAAGAACTCAGCAAAAAACATATACAGTAAGAGAATACTGGAAAGTATAGCAAAGAACATGTAGGAAAACATAAAAAATATTAACATGCGAGCCTACTCTAGAGGCACAATAGAGTACAAAGGTACATAAGAGTCATGTATAGCAGAAAGAAAGGTAGAAAAACAACACATGCGTGGTAAAACATAGTATAGGCAAACACACATAAAGAAAAGAAAAAGGAAGAATCAGAAAGGCATTTTGAATCCTTTCGAAAACCCTAAATCAAAGACAAACGATTTTGAAAAGAACATTTGGGGAAAACACTTTAAAAATCAAGTACAACACAAATACAACATAGATGTAAGAAAACACACAGAGAAAAACCTTGAATAGCTTAGGGTTTCGGCGAAACCCTAGAAATGAGAAAGGCTTGGAAGAAGGTCCGATCTTGAGTCGGATGAGTTAGAATCAGGCTCCTAATGCTTGAATATGCCGGAGCATGGCTGAAGAAGCCATAGAACTGTAGATCTAAGAGGATATGAAGGAGAACCATCGAGGTCAGGCCTCGAAGCTTCGAACAACCATGGTTTGATGGTGGAGGGGGGTGAGTACCAACCATCCATGCCCTGAGAATCCATGGATTCCGGTGAAAGGCGGTTGAAAAGGGGTAGGAAGAGGCTAGGGTTCTGAAGAGTTTTGAGAGTTCAGAGGCAGCTGAAAGGTGGAAATGAAGGATTAGGGTAGGTCATTTGAGTTTAATTATGGAAGGGTGAATTATGGTCGTTGATCTGTATAATCAACGGCCTAGATCGAAGAGGGTAGGTGGGAACCGGGTAGGGCCGTTTGGATTGGGTTATGGGTTGGGTCAAATAAAAAATGGGCCGGTCCAGTTGGGGTTAGGATTGGGTCAATTTAAGGGCTAAAATTGAAATGAAATGGGGCTGTAATTGAAATGAAATGGGGCTAAATGTTAAATAGCTAGTTTTTCCTTTTATTTTATAAAAAATAGTAAAAATGATTTTAAAAGCAAATTAAAAGTACTGAGCCAATTAATAATATATAAATATCAATTTTAAAATACAGGAACCAATTTTACAATTATAAAATGCTATTAATCTTAAAGTAGGCTAGAATTGCAATTATATGCAATTTAGTCTTTTAAATACCAAATAAATTTGTAAAAATGTACAAAAAATTATCGTAACTATATTTTGGTATAAATATGGGAATAAAATAAATTATTCACCAAAATTGATGATTTTGGGAATAATTATGGATTTTGTACTGCTAAAATGGATAGTAAATTAATTTTAAAAACTCTTCAAAAGATTGGAAAAATACTAAAACACTTGGGTATGCTTATGTATGCATATATATGCTATTTTGAAAGTATTTTGTATATAAAAATACATAGAGAAAAATTAGGTATCAACAGCTGCCCCTCTTTACCCGGGAAGGATGAAAGAGTTGCCGGGTAAAGATATGATGGCCAATTTTGACCGAATGAAACGATTTGAAGAATTTTGACCGAGCTCTGGTTCCTGAGCTGCCTACATATCCCTGGTCTTACAAGAATCAGGCCATATGTAGTTCAGGATCCATTGGCAAAATATACTGATGGAGATTTCGAAAAGCGGACGCGATGTTTGGGTTGAGGAGGATGGTCAGAGTCTGATAGGCTGCGGAAACTGGAGCGAGATCGCCCCTACTAAGACAGCCGTTGCTAGCCGATTTACCTACAAGTGAGCATACATTGTGCATAAACTTAAACGTGATGCAAGTTCTCATTGGACCATGAATGCTGTCTCGGGCGGTTAGGATGACGTCCTCGGACTATGATGTCCTGGGCTATGAAGCGTATGATAAAGGATTCGCAGGCTATGAAATGATGTTCTTGGGCTATGAGAATGATGCCTCCGAACTATGATTCCTTTTGAATAATGATATGCAAGAGCTAAAATGAGGTCCTCAGGCCATGGCATGGCGTTCTCGGGCTATGCAAATGGTGCCTCCGAACAATGACACCTTTGGACAATTTGGCGATCTTTCAGCCCATGAAATGCAGAAGGTGGCGATATTTCAGCCGATGCAAGACGTAAATAAAAGGCAGCAATATTTCAGCCGATGCAAGAGTGATAAAGTGGCAATATTTCAGCCATGCAGGATGGAGACAATGCTTAGTCTCGGAAGGCAGAACAGTAGTCTTATGCAATACAGAGCAATGTAGGATGGAGACAATGCTTAGTCTCGGAAGGCAGAAAGGTAGCCTTATGCGATGAAGGGAAATGCAGATGGAGGTAGAGCTTAACCTCGGAAGGCAGAAAGGTAGCCTTATGCAATGCAGGAATACAGATGGAGGTAGAGCTTAACCTCGGAAGGCAGAAAGGTAGCCTTATGCAATGCAGAGAAATGCAGATGGAGACAATGCTTAGTCTTGAAAGGCAGAAAGGTAGCCTTATGCAATGCAGGGAAATGCAGATGGAGGTAGAGCTTAACATCAGAAGGCAGAATGGTAGCCTTATGCAAGGAGTAAAGGGGCAAAATGATGATAGAATTTTCTTAGCTGGTAGCGGATCGAGATATTGCGACTGCTGGGGATACTGTGTCTGCTGGGAGCACTGTGTGTGGATAGCAGCTGTGAGTAAGTGCAACGGTTCTGAGAGTTATAGTCCTGAGCAATGTGAGTCTCGTGAGTGTATAGTATATTTGATGATTTTGCAACTCAAGTGCCTGCATTCAAAGAAAAATTGTGAGTTTTGTAAAGAGGGGAGGTTAGTTCGTATTCTCGCTGGCTCTGCTTGACCTGCTCGACTTCGTTCCGATGATATTGGGCGTATCATTGGGGTAGCGTTGCTAAATGAAGCAACTTTGGTAACAGACATGCATGATTTAGTAAAGAAATGTGACAATAAATATATAATTAAGAATAGTTTTCTTTAGATGAACTGACGACTGCGACGTGGTCCAAGATACTGCAATTTCTCTCGCTCCGGAATTTTGAGGGTCCTCCTCAAAATTCTGCCCCAGTTTACCGGGATGCTACTTCCGACGGCTGCTTGCGTTGAATGGCTGAAATCACTTCGAAATTTTGAGGGTCCTCATCAAAATTTTGCCCCAGTTTCCAATAACGGAGGGAAATGAAAATTTATTGAATTATGACCAAACCCATAGGGCTGCCTACATATCCCCTCTTAAACGGGAATCAGGTCACGCATAGATCAAATTACATCATATGAGGAAAGCATAAAGGTCACACATAGTATCGCTTCACTACATCTGAATTGATCGGCTTCGACCAAACTTCACTGTCCATTTCCGCAAGTATGAGGGCTACTCCGATGAGGACCCAGTGAACCATGTATAGACCCTGCCAGTTGGGAGAGAACTTCCCTTTGCCCTCCTCTTGATGTGGGAAAATTTTCTTTAACACCAGCTGCCCCGGTGTAAACTGTCTCGGCTTGACTCTTTTGTTGAAGCCTTTGGACATTCTGTTCTGATAGAGCTGCCCGTGGAAAACTGCATTCATTCTCTTTCCGTCTATAAGAGCTAGCTGCTCGTAGCGACTCTCTACCCATTCTGCATCATCAAGTTCGGCTTCCTGTATGATTCTTAATAAGGGAATTTCTACCTCGGCGGGAATGACTGCTTCTGTATCATAAACCAACATATAGGGAGTTGCTCCGGTTGATGTGCGGGCTGTGGTGTGGTATCCCAACAAGGCAAATGATAACTTCTCATTCCAGTTCTTGTACTTTTCTATCATCTTCCTCAGTATCTTCTTGATATTTTTATTGGCAGCTTCTACAGCTCCGTTCATCTGAGGTCTGTAGGTTGTAGAATTCTTGTGTTTGATCTTGAAGGTTTCACACATGGCTTTCATCAGGTCGCTGTTGAGATTGGAACCATTATCAGTGATGATTGACTCTAGAGTTCCGAACCGACAAACAATGCGGTCGCGGACAAAATCTGCTACCACTTTCTTAGTCACTGCTTTGTACGATGCTGCTTCAACCCATTTGGTGAAATAATCAATTGCCACTAGAATGAACCTGTGCCCGTTTGATGCGGCAGGCTCGATAGGTCCGATAACATCCATTCCCCAAGCGGCGAACGACCATGGCGAGCTTGTTGCAGTAAGCTCGTTTGGAGGCACCTTTATCATGTCTGCATGTATCTGATAGCAATGGCATTTTTGGACATACTGGATGTAGTCCGTTTCCATAGTCATCCAAAAATAACCAGCTCAGAGTACTTTTTTGGCTAAGACAAAGTCGTTCATATGCGGACCGTAGGTCCCTGCATGAATTTCCTCCAATAGCCTGGATGCTTCCTTTGCGTCGACACACCTTAATAACCCCATGTCAGGAGTCCTTCTATACAGGATTCCTCCGCTATGAAAGAAGTTGTTGGATAATCTCCGAAGTGTGCGTTTCTGAGTAGGATTTGCGAGTTCTGTATATTCTTCTCTCGTCAAATATTCCTTGATATCATGAAACCAAGGTTTCCCATTCGCTTCTTCTTCTACATGAGTGCAGTAAGCTTGCTGATCATAGATCTTTACCGGGATAGGATCAATGAAGTTCTGGTCTGGGTGCTGTATCATGGATGATAGGGTAGCCAATGCATCGACAAACTCATTCTGAACTCTGGGAACATGTTGGAACTCTGTCTTTATGAACCTTTTCCTCAATTCCTGCAGATAAGGGAGTATCTTAGAGTTCTTGGTTGCCCATTATTTTCGGACCTGATGTATATGTAGGTCTGAATCTCCGATTACTAGCAATTCCTGAATGTTCATGTCAATGGCCATCTTGAGCCTTAAGATGCAGGCTTTGTACTCGGCCATGTTGTTGGTGCACAAGAACTTGAGCTTGGCAGATACCAGATAATGCTGACCAATTTCTGATACTAGGACTGCTCCTATGCCAACTCCTTTGAAATTTGCTGCTCCATCAAAAAACATTCTCCAACCGTCATAGGATTCTACAATGTCTTCTCCTATGAAAGATACCTCTTCATCAGGAAAATACGTCTTTAGAGGCTTGTATTCTCCATCCACGGGATTTTCAGCAAGATGATCTGCTAGTGCTTGTCCTTTGATTGCCTTTTGAGTCACGTAAACAATGTCAAATTCACTCAGCAGGATTTTCCACTTGGCTAGCTTGCCAGTGGGCATGGGCTTCTGAAAAATGTACTTCAAAGGATCCATTCTTGATATGAGATAAGTAGTATAGACACAGAAATAGTGCCTCAACTTCTGAGCTACCCAAGTCAGGGCACAACAGGTGCATTCCAATAGAGAATACCGGGACTCGTACGGGGTGAACTTCTTGCTGAGATAATAGATGGCCTGCTCCTTTCTTCCCGTTTCATCATGCTGCCCAAGAACACAACCGAAAGCTCCATCCAATACTGCAAGGCAGAGTAATAGAGGTCTACCCGGCTCGGGCGGGACCAAAACTGGCGGCGTTGATAGGTATTCTTTGATTCTGTCAAAGGCTTTTTGACAATCATCAGTCCATTTGGTAGTGGCGTCCTTCTTCAACAACTTAAAGATTGGCTCACAAATGACAGTGGATTGAGCTATGAACCGGCTGATGTAGTTAATCATTCCCAAGAAACTCATAATCTCTTTCTTGTTCTTCGGTGGTGGAAATTCTTGGATGGCTTTGACCTTTGACGGATCCAGTTCTATTCCTCGACGACTCACAATGAACCCGAGTAGTTTTCCGGCAGGAACCCTGATTGCACATTTGGCGGGATTCAACTTCAAGTTGTACCTTTTTAGTCTGTTGAAGAACTTCCTCAGATCTTCCATGTGGTCATTGGCTCTCTTGGATTTGATGATGACGTCATCTACATATACCTCGATCTCTTTGTGTATCATATCATGGCCCTCATGTAGGTGGCCCCAACATTCTTTAACCCGAACGACATCATATTGTAACAATACATCCCCCACGGTGTAATGAAAGCCGTTTTCTCCGCATCTTCCTCATCCATCCATATCTGATGATACCCAGCAAAACAATCAACGAATGACTGCAGTTCATGCTTGGCGCAGTTGTCAATTAGAATGTGTATGTTCGGCAAGGGGAAGTCGTCTCTCAGACTGGCCCGGTTGAGATCCCGGTAATCGACACAGACTCTAACCTTCCCGTCCTTCTTCGGCACTGGCACAATATTGGCTAACCCTGTTGGATATTCTACTACCCTGAGAACCTTGGCTTTGACTTGCTTGGTGACTTCTTCCTTGATTTTCAAACTCATGTCAGGTTTGAACTTCCTGAGCTTCTATTTTACTAGTGGACATGTCAGATCGGTTGGCAGTTTGTGAGCTACAATAGATGTACTGAGACCAGTCATGTAATCATAAGACCAGGCGAATATGTCCTCATATTCCCTTAGAAATTTCGTGTACCCTTTCTTTTCTGATGGTGACAGATGAACGCTGATTCGTGTTTCTTTGACATTTTCTGCATCTCCCAGGTTGGCAATCTCAGTTTCGTCCAGGTTAGACTTAGGTTTGTTCTCAAAATCCTCAACCTCTTTAACAACCTCTTCTAGTATATCATCTTCTTCTAAGTCCATATCCGTTTGTTGCGTTGCCTCGTCGCACGTCACAATCGTTAGTTTATCAAGATAAGTAATAGTAATGCTGTGTAAATAAAGTAAATGATAAAAAGTAATAAGAGCAAGATTTATAAGAAACTTAAATGCTTTGATAAATTTCATAATTGTTTTGAACAGTGGAGCTCTTATTTCATTATTAAAAAAGAAAGTCAATTAGCGAAGAAATAAAGATAATGCATGGTGCTTTGTTCAGCCTTGCTACCCCGAAGCTTTCCGAGCCCTGGTGGTTCTGATGGACCAATTGTTGAGGCGTGCTCCTCGACTCACAGCCTGTATAGAAGGGCTTTCCTCCCCCTCCTACTCGAAAATGACACAACAGTCCATATTATCATCTTCCAAAAACAAATTCCTCATCGCCGCCAGTGCTTCCTCTTCTCCCGACCCATATATGACATTGGCGGGCTGGAAAGTCTGTTCCAAGCGAGGTATTGGATGCTCCAGTAGGTAGTAGGAACTGTGCTATGGTGGCGACCAGTGGTTAAATTACTCCCAAGTGTATTCATATCCCAAACCGAAAGTGGTACCGTGTTTCTTCAACTTGATAGGCTTAGCGATTCCTTGGAGATTCTTGCCAAGTCCTTTGCCAGGTTCGTATCCACACCAATTCAGTATACTTTCAATTTTGCTATCCCACCATTTGTCCTTGTCCACGGCGTTGACTCGCTCAATGTGATGATAGGTTTCTCCGCCTATCTTCCTTCTTCCTCCGATTGCTGGGATAGTCTGGCGACTGTATATGGGATTGCTACCGTCGCCGTGAATAATTACTTCTTGGTGATTCCACTCGAATTTCACTGCTTGATGTAGGGTTGATGCCACAGCCCCAGCGGCATGGATCCAGGGCCGTCCCAATAGCAAGTTGTAAGATACTGGGGCATCTATCACTTGAAAATCAACGTCGAACCAAGTCGGTCCCATTTGCAGACACAAACTGATTTCCCCAATAGTGGACCTTTGGGATCCATCGAAAGCTTTGACATTGATGGCTCCATCCTTGATCTCATGCAGGCTCTTTCCCAATGTTCTGAGAGTCACCAATGGACAAATATTGAGGCTGGACCCTCTGTCAATTAGGACTCTGGTGATGAAATGATCTTCACACTGCACAGTGATGTGCAAGGCCTTGTTGTGTCTTAGCCCTTCAGATGGAAGCTCATCTTCGTGGAAAGTGATTTTGTGACTCTCCAATACTTTCCCCACCATGTTTGCCATTTCTCCTCCTATTATTTTGTTGGGTACATATGCCTCGCTCAGCACCTTCAATAAGGCATTCTTATGTGCGTCAGAGCTTTGTAGCAAAGCCAAGATAGAGATCCGGGCTGGCGTTTTGTTCAATTGATCAATGACTGAATACTCTTTGGCTTGTATCTTCCTCCAGAGATCATCAGGCCTAGTTTCAGTGACGTTTGGTCGTCCAGAGGCCTGCTTACTGGACTCGGCTAGGTGTTCTGGGGTATAAACCCTGCCGGTTCTTGTCATACCCTGTGCTGCAATTACTTCTCCATATTTGGTTTTCCCTTTCCTTCTCACCTCGTCGGTGTAATCCCATGGTATGGCCTTTGGGTGGAACGATGTTATAACTGTCATGGCCACCGGGTTGGGTACCTTTGCCTTGGATGGTAACACAGCCACTTCGAATGGTACAGGTGTCTTTGGAGACCTAAACTCGACCTCAATAGGTCATGGCGTCTTTGCAGAAGAAGGTGCTTCGAACTCAAGTTGTATGGACATGTCTACTTCAGCGTTTTTAGAAGGCTGGATCTGGACCACAATCGGATTAAGTGTAACCGTTGGTTCCTTTTGGCTTGTCACCTTCAGCGATCAATCCGATCGACCCTTTTGGGTCCTAATCGTCCTCTATCTTAATCATGTGAACGCCCCCACCCTTGTGGTTAGGCAGAGGGTTGTTGCGGACATTCGGAGCTGGCTCTTTTACTATGATGATCTTGTTGTCAATCAAATCTTGGATCTTATCCTTCAGAGAGCGGCACTCAAATATATCAAAATATTTGGGAGTAATTCTCTAAAATACTCGTTTTTATTTTTAGATTTAATTCATGTTCATATTATGTTTGTTTGATTTTGAATCCGAAATGTTTATAGTTTGATTTCTTGTTTACCATTTGTGATTATTTCTTGAATTGGTCTCATAATCTTGTTTAAAGTTTAATATAAGAATTGTTGGTTGTAATGTTGTTAGAATTGATTTTAAGTTCAATATGATTGAAGTTAGAAATCTAAATATACTTGTTTGTTGTTGTTGTTGAATCCGAAAATAGGATTGTTTGTTGCTAAAATATTGTTCAATCAAATTTTAGTTGTTCTTTGTTATTCAATTTGTGTTCATGTGATTTGTTGTTGAAATGTTGTTGAAATCATGTTCATGTGCTTTGTTGTTGAAATGTTGAAGAATTCATGTTCATGAAATTTGTTGTTTGAACATTGTTAGAAATTAATCATATTGTCTATATTTTGGTTAAGTTTGATTAATTGATGTGTTATAGCTGATGGGTAGTTTGGTAATTTATAGTACTTTCGGGGGTAAAATAGCAATTTGCAATAGGGTCGGAGGGGTAGTTTAGGAATTGTACATTTTGTAATTGTTTATTTGAAGCATGGGGGACAAAATGAAATGGGGTGGGTTGTGATATAATTGTTTAATATAAAGGGGGGGACAAGACAAAATTTAGTGGGGAGGAATCTTGTATTTGTTTAATGAAGCATGGGGAACAAAATATAATGGGGTGGGGTTGATATATTTATTTAGTGTAATGGGGATGAGTGGGTTTGGTAGAGAAAATGGGTTGATTTTAATTAATGGAAAGATTTATGGGATGAGTTATAAGAAGTCTTGAAATCAGAAACACAGAGGGAGGAGATAGAAAAAAAAAGGGAGAGAGAAACAAATCTGAAAATAAGAGAGAAAAGGGTTGAACATTTAAGAGATAGAAAATTCCGAAAAATATTTAAGCTTTCAAATAAAAAAAAACTAAGAAAAATATTCTGCTTTCTTTTGTTGTTTGAAATCAGAATTGATTGTTGTTTCATAAAAGCTGAAACTTTTGTTTTTTTGGATTACTACTCCACCGGTCTGTTACTGGGTTGTTACTGTTGTTGGGCTATTGTTGCTGTGTTGTACTGATTTTACTGCTGCTGCTGATTCTCATCTTCATTTTCTTTTGCTTCCAATATCAGGTACACAACTGACACGCTGGTTATTGTAATCCGAAATATGAAGCATGAATACGAAAAAATGAAGAGTTGAAATTTTGAATTATATTTAATTATATTCTGAATTTTATTTGTATGTATAAATTATGTAGTTTGCAAAAAATCAGAATCATGTAGATATTTAATACATATAGTGGAACATTCGACGATAGCTTAACAAATGAACTATCTACATCTATTGCCTAAAAATAAATAAATGGTGTAGTAATTCCGTTGAATAAAAAATCAAACGAATAGGCCATCTAGTAGGAAGTTGGTAGAAATTTATTTAGTTAAATAATATTGGTTAATTTCAGCATATAAATGGTCTAGGATTAAAATTAGAATTGCTATGTGCGTAGGAGTTTTTTCCAATTAAAGGACAATCAAAACGGGATTTATTTATTTATTTCAGAGTCGCCACTTGGGAGATTTAGGGTGTCCCAAGTCACCAATTTTAATCCCGAATCGAGGAAAAGAATGACTCCATATTACAGTCTGCGTACCAGAAATCCGGATAAGGAATTCTGTTAACCCGGGAGAAGGTGTTAGGCATTCCCGAGTTCCGTGGTTCTAGCACGGTCGCTCAACTGTTATATTCGGCTTGATTATCTGATTTTATACAAATATGAACTTATGTGCAAATTTTATCTTTTTACCGCTTTCATAATTGTTATTATTATTTTTACAAGAATGTGAACATCGTTTAAAAACATGTCTTTGGATTGCGTCACATAAAATGCACCCGCGATCCGGAACGTATTTTTATTCAATGTTTTAGGATTTGGATTTGGGTCGCATAAATGCGCACCCATGTTTAAGAATGTATTATTATTAAATCGTGCCTAAAGCGATTAACATATTATTATTTATGGGTAAGACTGTGGAATTCACTAAACAGTCCATCCCGAATTCTAAATACTCAATTAAATATTTATTGAGGGCCCCGCAATTAGTGCATTTTATTGGGCGAGGCTCATCTCATTTTATTTTTAAAAGGACAGTCCTAAAATGCCTACATTTTTTATTGAAATTTGTCTCTACAAAATAAAGGAGAAATATCTTAATTTATTTACATGTTATTACCTAGTTACATTATACTAGGCATGTTCTCAGTTTGTCAAATTAAAAAAAAACATAGCAATTCTAATTTTAATCCTAGACCATTTATATGCTGAAATTAACCAATATTATTTAACTAAATAAATTTCTACCAACTTCCTACTAGATGGCCTATTCGTTTGATTTTTTATTCAACGGAATTACTACACCATTTATTTATTTTTAGGCAATAGATGTAGATAGTTCATTTGTTAAGCTATCGTCGAATGTTCCACTATATGTATTAAATATCTACATGATTCTGATTTTTTGCAAACTACATAATTTATACATACAAATAAAATTCAGAATATAATTAAATATAATTCAAAATTTCAACTCTTCATTTTTTCGTATTCATGCTTCATATTTCGGATTACAATAACCAGCGTGTCAGTTGTGTACCTGATATTGGAAGCAAAAGAAAATGAAGATGAGAATCAGCAGCAGCAGTAAAATCAGTACAACACAGCAACAATAGCCCAACAACAGTAACAACCCAGTAACAGACCGATGGAGTAGTAATCCAAAAAAAACAAAAGCTTCAGCTTTTATGAAACAACAATCAATTCTGATTTCAAACAACAAAAGAAAGCAGAATATTTTTTTTAGTTTTTTTATTTTATTTGAAAGCTTAAATATTTTTCGGAATTTTTTATCTCTTAAATGTTCACCCCTTTTCTCTCTTATTTTCAGATTTGTTTCTCTCTCCCTTTTTTTTTCTGTCTCCTCCCTCTGTGTTTCTGATTTCAAGACTTCTTATAACCCATCCCATAAATCTTTCCATTAATTAAAATCAACCCATTTTCTCTACCAAACTCACTCATCCCCATTACACTAAATAAATATATCAACACCACCCCATTATATTTTGTTCCCCATGCTTCATTAAACAAATACAAGATTCCTCCCCACTAAATTTTGTCTTGTCCCCCCCTTTATATTAAACAATTATATCACAACCCACCCCATTTCATTTTGTCCCCCATGCTTCAAATAAACAATTACAAAATGTACAATTCCTAAACTACCCCTCCGACCCTATTGCAAATTGCTATTTTACCCTCGAAAGTACTATAAATTACCAAACTACCCATCAGCTATAACACATCAATTAATCAAACTTAACCAAAATATAGACAATATGATTAATTTCTAACAATGTTCAAACAACAAATTTCATGAACATGAATTCTTCAACATTTCAACAACAAAGCACATGAACATGATTTCAACAACATTTCAACAACAAATCACATGAACACAAATTGAACAACAAAGAACAACTAAAATTTGATTGAACAATATTTTAGCAACAAACAATCCTATTTTCGGATTCAACAACAACAACAAACAAGTATATTTAGATTTCTAAATTCAATAATATTGAACTTAAAATCAACTACTCTAACAACATTACAACAAACAATTCTTATATTAAACTTTAAACAAGAATATGAGACCAATTCAAGAAATAATCACAAATGGTAAACAAGAAATCAAACTATAAACATTTCGGATTCAAAATCAAACAAACATAATATGAACATGAATTAAATCTAAAAATAAAAACGACGGATTCAAATGACTAAAACCAACATACTTCCCTTATTACAACTAAATTCTTTTAGGCAAATGACAAAACAAAAACTAAGAAGAAACAATTATGAATTTAAACTTGAACTTAACAATATTAACAATTTCCGGGAAATACATCAAATACATGAAACAAATTGAAGAAACAATTAATTAAATTTCAATTTGAATCTAACAAATATTAAACTAACAAATATTCACTTAAACAATAATACAAACATGAAATAAACATGAAAACAACTAATTAATCTTTCATTTGAAATCTGAAAAATTAATTTAACAAACAACACATGAACATGAACTAAAAATTAATTCAAACGCTAAACAAAACAAACATTTGCCGATTTTAGATTCGAAAATATCAAAACAAAATACGGACAAAAATAAAACTCAAAAACTACTAACCGGACTGAAACGAAGAGTGTATGGACTGACTCGATGAACCTCGGCCAAAGTTCGACCACGCGACGATGAACGAATTTAAGAAGCGAACCAAGCGGCGCCGAAGCAGTAGCAGCAGTTCGGCGCAGCGGAAGGGATGAAACAGGAGCAGCTGGGGTGCGTTTGGCTTGCTTGTAGACGACGAAGTTCGGCGAGGCAGACGACGCCACTACGGCAGCCATGGATGGAGGTCGAGACTCGAGCCATGAACAACAACTACGAACAAACAGCAACGACGCATCCATGGACGACGAGCTTGGAACAGATGCAGCTCGTCCATGGATTCAACAACGACGAGTTGCTGTGTCGTTTGGATGGGGAATATGAAGGCAGTGACAGCAGTAGCAGCTTGCGCGAGCTTGCAGCTGAAAGCAGAAGAAGCGAGGTGGAGGAGGGCAGTGTTGACGATGGGGTTTGGATGATGAAGCAGCAGCTCGGAGGAAGGAGGAGAAGCAGCGGCGTCAGAGGGTTATTTGGACGGGATTGTGGTCGTTTGGTCGACTGGTCCTGTGGGAATGTGAAGACGCAGCAACGGGGGGGGGGGGGTAAGTCGACGCAGCAACGATGGTCGACGCAACAATGGCGGAGAAGATGACGAAGGTGAGGTCGAGGAAGAAGAAAGAGCAGCAGTGGCGTGAAGGGGAAACAAAAGGATCAGCCATGGATGAGTTCTTTTGAGCTTTTGGAGAAGAAGGAGCAAAAATGGGTGTGGGGGCGGATAGTTAGTTTTAGGTTTTTAGGGTTTTTTGTTCTTTTTTGTTTTTTTTTTCTTTTGTTTTGTTTTTTGAATGAAGAGGGGTGTTGGGTTAATGGGGCGGACCGGGTCGACCCGTGTGAAGTGGACTGGGTCGTGGACAATTGTTTGGGCCTGAGGTTGAAAATTGAAGAAGTGGCCCAATCCGATTTTTATTTGTATTTTTGTTATCTTTTCTTCTTTTATTTTCTAAAACTAAATTATAAAAATACTTAAACTATTATTAAGAATTAAATTAAGTTATAAAAATGCAAATTAACTCCCAATAACAATTAATGCACAATTGGGTAATAATTAAGCATAAAATTGTATATTTGGACATTAAATGCTAAAAATGCAAACGATGCCTATTTTTGTAATTTTAATTTTTGTAAAACAAATTTAATTACTAACAATTGTAGAATTAAATCCTACATGCAAAATGCGACATATTTTTGTATTTTTATTAATTTAACAAATAAACAACGCACAGACAAATACAAATAATTATTCAAAATATCACAAAATTGCACACCAAAGAAAAATCATTTTATTTTTGAATTTTTGGGAGTAATTCTCATATTGGGCAAAAATCACGTGCTTACAGCTGCCCCTCTTTGCCCGAAGACACGAAGGGTTTTCGTGCAAAGATAAAGCGAGCGATTTTTGCCCATCCGAGTACTCCGTGTGAAGCATTTTTTTTTTTGAAAAAGATTTGACCGAACCTTTGCTTCAAAGGTTTCCTACATATCCTGGGCTAAACAGGAATCAGGTCAATGTAGTTCGGGAAGTTTTTGGTAGCTGGGACTACCGTGGGACTGCGATGTTACTGCTGTTGCATGCTGTTATCACTGCTTACCGATCTCCTTGTTACACCGTGCTTAAAAGAAAACAAGAAGCTAGGCTAGACTAAAATTTGTTCTTGTTGCCTTGCTTTCTTGTCGGCTTGTGTTTCCTCCGGTGCTTTTCTTCCGATGCTTTTCTTCCTTTTGACACATGGACTTGAGTTTATGCTGGGACCTCTTGTTGCAACCTTCTGCTTCCCGGTGCTGGGGATTTTATTGTTTACTGCTGGGGATTCCTGTTGTAACCTTCCGCCTTCTGGTGGGGTTACTGATTCCAAAATCTGTAATACAAGACTAAAAAGTTGCTTCAATGCAAAATTATGAAATGTATGCCCGCATTATACTGGTGGGCGACCTAGAGCTGAAAGTATTCCCGCATTTTACTGGTGGGCGACCTAGAACAGAAAGTATTCCCGCATTTTACTGGTGGGCGACCTAGAACTGAAATGTATTCCCGCATTTTACTGGTGGGCGACCTAGAACTGAAATGTATTCCCGCATTTTACTGGTGGGCGACCTAGAACAGAAAGTATTCCCGCATTTTACTGGTGGGCGACCTAGAACATAAAGTATTCCCGCATTTTACTGGTGGGCGACCTAGAACATAAAGTATTCCCGCATTTTACTGGTGGGCAACCTAGAACTGAAATGTATTCCCGCATTTTACTGGTGGGCGACCTAGAACATGAAATGTATTCCCGCATTTTACTGGTGGGCGACCTAGAACATAAAGTATTCCCGCATTTTACTGGTGGGCGACCTAGAACTGAAATGTATTCCCGCATTTTACTGGTGGGCGACCTAGAACATGAAATGTATTCCCGCATTTTACTGGTGGGCGACCTAGAACTGAAATGTATTCCCGCATTTTACTGGTGGGCGACCTAGAACATGAAATGTATTCCCGCATTTTACTGGTGGGCGACCTAGAATATAAATGTATTCCCGCATTTTACTGGTGGGCGACCTAGAACAGAAAGTATTCCCGCATTTTACTGGTGGGCGACCTAGAACAGAAAGTAAAAGGACAGAAATGTATGCCTCTGTTATATGGGCGGGCTCCCAACTTCAATGCTAACTTAGGAGGAAATGCGTCTCCTATGGGTAAAAGTAAACTTAGGAGGAAATGCGTCTCCTATGGGTAAACTAAACTTAGGAGGAAATGCGTCTCCTATGGGTAAAAGTAAATTTAGGAGGAAATGCGTCTCCTATGGGTAAACTAAACTTAGGAGGAAATGCGTCTCCTATGGGTAAACTAAACTTAGGAGGAAATGCGTCTCCTATGGGTAAAACTAAACTTAGGAGGAAATGCGTCTCCTATGGGTGAAACTAACTTAGGAAGTGCGTCTCCTATTGGCAGAACTAGACTTAGGAAGTGCGTCTCCTATTGGCAAAGGCGTGGAATGTATTCCCTTGTTATACAGGTGGGCGCCTAAAATATGCAATGGACAGACAAGAAAAGTATTCCTCTCGTTATTCAGGTGGGCGCCTGGCTTCAACAACAACTTTGAAAATAAAATCCTATTCGAGGGCGGATGAACCCAAAATATCCTATTCGAGGGCGGATGAACCCAAAATATCCTATTCGAGGGCGGATGAACCCAAAATATCCTATTCGAGGGCGGATGAACCCAAAATATCCTATTCGAGGGCGGATGAACCCAAAATATCCTATTCGAGGGCGGATGAACCCAAAATATCCTATTCGAGGGCGGATGAACCCAAAATATCCTATTCGAGGGCGGATGAACCCAAAATAATCCTATTCGAGGGCGGATGAACCCAAAATATCCTATTCGAGGGCGGATGAACCCAAAATATCCTTAAGACTTGAAAATGTCTTACCTCGAATACTTGCTGGGGATAACACTGTTGGGGAATTATTTACTTACCTGTTGGGGGGTAAAATGTTATCAGCTGGGGATAACGCTGTCGAGGATAACACTGTTGGGGGATTCTGATTCTTTCAGAACTAGTGCTTCACTGAGCTCAAGTTTCATCCCTTTGCTGGGGAACAACTTCCTCCATAGAAACTTATTATGTTGGGGGCAACACTGGTTCTAAGACCACTTCCCTTGAGACTGGTGTTATCTTTATTCTTCCCCGCATGGGTACCTGACTTCCAGAAAATTTTCTAAGGGGAAGGAAAATTTTCTGCCCCAGTTTGATAATATCCCTTGCGGCATGCATTTCTGGCATCAATGCCATTTCCTTTACCTGTTTCAAATCAAACAAAATTTGTTAGTTTAAAACATGATGGTTGGTTGTGATACCCCTACTAGGATGGCTTTTCCCTTTCTCCCTCCTTGCTCTGCGCTCCACAACTTGTTGGGGATGATATTATTTGCTGGGGATAATCCCTTTCTGCTAGGGATATCCCTCTTCTTTTGTGGCATAGCTCGGAAACTGGCATTTCCCCGACCTTTTAGTCTCGTATGAATTTCCCACACCATGCTCATTGCTCTCCTTGATTTGTCCACGGGCCTCGGCCTTGAGGTTTATAACCTTTAATTTCGGCAAGGATATCCCTCTTGACACTCGTCAATCCTTTTGTCGATTCCCTTTTGCTGGGGATATCTTTTTGACACTGGCCTCGCGTTTGTTCCCTGCTGACCATACCACTTGGATGTGCTAGTCAGATCTTATCTTGCACAATTGGAAAGCTGATGGCATATTTTGAAGTCAATTCACACTTGCTCTGACCAAACAGACTCTATAGGGTATTTTTCTATGAAAGGAAAAAGATAAAAGGGAACAGAATAAAAAGACAAAGGAAAAAATGACTCTTTAACAAAAGAAACTATAAATAAAAACCTATCAAATGCAGATACCGACTCTAATGGTCATGACATGCGTATGTGGCCTATCCTCCGCTGTCAATCATCTTTCGAGATCTTCAATTGGCAATTCCCCATCTGATTCTCAATCTTATTCGACTTGTAGTGCCCGAAGGGTTTTCACTATCAAGCCTCTCTCATTTTGGTTTTTCTCTCAGCTTTCATCGCCTTATGGTGTCCGTGAAGATTTTCACCGATAAGACTCTCTCATTTGTATCACTTTCCCGCTGGGGATTTGGAGTGTTGCCGGTATGACTCTCTCTGCTGGAGATTAGAGTTCTTTCTGTTGTGGAACAGAGTGTTATGTTCGCCGGTAAGACTCTCATTTGTCTGACTTGGCATCTTTTGCAGACTGATCAGAAGGTCTTTCTTTGGACCGTAATGTGGGTTTTTTGGATAAGGCTTAGAAAGAAAGGGTATTAAAGGCTCAAAACAAAATAAATTGGAGGTTTAAAATTACAACATTCGGAACCAATTTTGCTTACCACAAGCGCAACCCTTGCCCCAGTTTCTTGCTTGGGGATTATTTATTAATTTTTTTTTAATTTATTACACCATGCATACCTGCACATTATGCACACTATGCACCCTATGACCGAGCTGTGAAGCGCCTACGTATCCTCTTTGAGGAATCAGGTCAAACATAGTTCCCAATTCCTCTTTTCATTCCGACTTTCTTTTGTTTTTTTTTGTTATCATTTTTCTTTTTCTTTTTTTTTTCTTTCATTTTTCTCTTTTTCGTTTTGTTGTTTTCTTTCTTTCTCTTTTTTCGTTGCTACTGATTCCGAACGAGGGGTATGAAAGAAAACAATAAGGCTCAAAAGGGGTTAACGAAGGATAAAATGTTTAGGTAGCAAAACAAAATGCCTTCGTCATTCCAGTCTTCAAAACATGTCAAGTGCAAACAACACAATTTGAACATAGGTTTATAGTCTCTTCCGATGGTGCCGGACTTGACAATTATGTTAAACATTTTATTTTTCCTTGTCATTTCAAAAGCACCATTGGGTGACACTCTCACCCTCATTATCTTGAACGGCCCTCATGCCAATTTGGCGAATCTTGCTTTTAACGGTTTTTCTTTGTGTTTCACTTGCCCCAGTTCCACATGACTCGGGCTTCAAATAATCCCAAACCATTCTTATTTCCTTTAAATGGTCTGATCGCCTTTCCAGGGTTTTACGAATAACTTTTAAGGTTAGGCCCAAACTGTGTGCGCATGTCATGTCACTAGAATCGACACTGAACAAAAATGATAAAAGGACTAAACAAAGAGATGACTGGAAATAAAGAAAGACCGGATTTTGTATTAGACTACCGGTGAAATGGTTTAAATAACAAAACAAACAAAACAATCCAGAACAAAATCCTAAAACAAACTGGACAAGACAATATCCGACTTATAACCCTAATAATCCGAACAACATAAATGTCAACAAAATAAGCCACCACAAGCTTCTCTCTTGTTAACCAAGGAACAGAGCGTCCTTCCACTTTATCAAGACTGGCATCTTAGCCACTGAGCTTTGCATCGATACTGCCAAGACCATTACCAGCTTCAATATCATCAACATCCGTTGGCAAGTTCTCGAGGGGGCTCGAGTGCACCATGTCACTGTTATTAATCACAACCCGCCCTTTTTGGATCATTTTCTCTACTTCCCTTCTCCAACTATGACTGCTCTCAATGTTGTGCCCTATGACATTGGAGTGGTAGGCGCATCGCGCTGCCAGATCAAAGCTCCTTGCAAGTGGATTTGGAGTACATGCGGGGAGTGGCTCAATCGAGCCAGCATGCCTTAGCCTTTCAAACAGACTGGCATAAGATACCCCGATAGGGGTGAGAGCCTTTCCTCGTTTCAGCAACCTCTTCATTCTTGCATGTTGACAGGGCCGGAAACCTGATCCAGATTGCTTTTGGTAGGCTTGTATGGGTGGGTAAGCATTTCGTGGAGTCGGGTACCTGGGAAGTGAGGTATGGCTTTTGAGGTCACAGGGAAAGAAGTGGTGTTGGGGAGCGGAGAAGCATTGAGGAGTGATGGAGCTACTCGGATAACTGGGAAAGCTGCCATAAATGGGTTGGGATGGAGAGTATGGGGGATCTTCCATTATGGTGTTGGGTGCTTGGGAAATGACCGAGTTCAAGAGGCTTGGCGGTGGAGGGGGTGGTGCTTTTCCCGTTATCCATGCCTGATACATGTCTGCCACATGCTGTCTCAGCATTTTCACTTCTTCTACCAACCTGTTGTTCCGTTCGATCAATTGTTGTCGGTCATCAGTACCGACCCACTCGGTTCTGCGGTTCTGAGCCATTGTCCTTTGATTTTGCTTTGCAGGGAGGAGTTACCACAACCAACCACTTTCTATATATGGACACATCAAAGGGAAGCCATCACGTTAGTGTTAGGGCATTGGACAGACAATCATATATCAGAGATACAATGTACCTAAGCAGTTAGACAATTGTGCCCCCTGAAAATCTTCCACACTCTCTTTTATTTATTTATTATTATATTTTTTTATATATATTTTTTTTATTTTGGTGGTGGTCGAATCTTATGGAGATTGCCTACGTATCATGACCCCGCATGAATCAGACCGAGCGTAGTTCGGACCCAATAAAAGATAAACAATGCTAAACATTTTTTTTTCAATTTTCATGTTAAAACAAACTGAGTTTCAAAGGTTTGAAGATGACCTACAAGCTGGAAAATCAAACAACCCACATATTCTAATTAAAAGATTTACAAATGGCCAATTTCTTTCCCCGTTTGACAAATGCAACCAAACGGTTATTTTTGCAAATGTGGCCCCTTCCAACTTTCACATGAATTTGAGGCCGGGGAGGATTATTTTATGACACTTTACACACTTGTCCATTCTTTTACGAAAATAACCTTTCGACAACTGACAGATACTCTAAGGTTATTTCGGCAAGAACGGTTCAAGACGCGGCCGAAGTTGGCTCGGGTTATTTTGACTAGAAAATCCAAACGGTATTCACCTGACCGCTGACTCTTTTTTTTTCTTTTCAAATTATACTAAAAACCTGATGTTGCAAACACGGCCCTTCAGCGCCTCGGGGACGAAGATTTATAGGGCTGTGTGGGTCAACTAGACCAAAATCCTAAACATGACCCAAAAAGGTGGCTGTTTATGCAAAGTCAGCCTTCCGGCGTCCCTCTCGGGAACATTCGGCTATTTTTGACAAAATAGCATCACCCGACTTATTTATGACTCTTTTTATCATTTTTCGAATTAGAAAAGTCAATATTGCAAACACGGCCTTTCAACGCCTCGGGGACGAAGATTTTTAAGGCTGTGTGGGTCAACTGGACAAAATCTTAAAAATGACCCGAAGGTGGCTGTTTATGCAAAGTCAGCCTCCCGGCGTCCCTTTCGGGAACATTCGACTATGTCTTCATAAAACAGCGTCACCCGACTTCTCTATGACAAAATTAAAATTTTGACATGTTTTTTTTTGGCTATTTTAGCAAAAGGGGAGGTTGGACACCACCCGACTTATTCATGACAAGATTAAAATTTTTGATTTTTGGCTATTTAAGCAAAAGGTGGGGTTGGACCCGATGAGGGTTGCCTACGTATCTCACATCCGGTGAGAATCAAACCCGCGTAGTTCGAGCCTCGCGAATAAGTAAATGAACTAATATTTTTTTTTAATTGGAACTGTGAAAGAACTGCTTCAAAAGAAGAAAGGAAGTATATATTATTTATTTATTTGATTGATTTCTTTTTGAAATAAAGACTTTTAAAAATTCCTTTTCTTTTGATTTGAACTTTGAGAATTTCAAAAGTAAAAGGAAGTTTTTTTTTTTTTGAATTTCCATTTGTTTTTTTCTTATTCTAAAGAAAAAAAATATTTTTTGGAATTTTACTTTTGATAAAAGAAATGCTTCTAAAAAATATTTTTTGAATTTTGAATTTTCTTTTCAATTTTGAAAGAAGTATCAAAATATTTTCGGATTTTTTTTAAAAGAAAACATTTTTATTATTTTTGTTTTATCAACAATGGAAAATAAAGATATTTATATTATTTTTTGCAAGACATATCTTTTTTGGAATTTTACTTTGAATTTTCTTGGCAAGACAAATACTCTTTGCAACCAATAAAGATATATATATTTTTTTGGAAATAAAAAAAAAATTCGGATTTATATATATATATATACATATATTTGCGACAAATAATGAAAGACTTTTTTATTTTTTATTTTTTATTTTTTGCATTTTCATAAGCAAATAAATTATAAAAAAAACCATTTTAAAAATAAGTCTCTTTTTCATTTTCATTTTCATGGAAAGACAAACTATATATTTTTTCTATTTTTATTTTTGAAAAACAAAACAGAACAACGACTCTTTTTTTTCTTTTCTTAGCTTTTAATAAAACAAACTAATAAGACATTTTTTTTTCATTTTCTCAAAATTTCGGCAGAGTTTTGACAGTATTTGGGCATTTGTTTTCTTTTCAAAAATAAACAATCAATTCCCTAACCGCTATTTCTTTTTTTTTTCAATTTCAAAATATTATTCCTGATATTCACAAGTCAGTCAACACACAAGTCCGAATCAAATTAATGCGCAAGTAGTAACAAGTAAGATGCATCAGGATGGTCATTTTCATTTTTGGTGCACCTGTCCTAGACAGACCCAACCCCTGTGTTGAGCCTCCAAAGTCAGATGCACGTGATGCAAACAAACGTTCCTACTAGGGATCCGGCATGTGGCTTTGTTATACTAGGTTCAGAACCTGGGTGTTTGTTCTAGACCTGGCTTACCCGAGCGGACAGCTCGAGCCGAGGGGGGTAGCGTACCGGGAATACAGAAGCTTCACCGGCTTAGCAACTTGTCCGAACCTCGTTCTAAATTGGGATTTGACACTATACAGAAAAGAAGTCGTACGAAGTACACCCTTCTTCATGATTTAGAAGACTCAGAGAGGAGATGGGTTTCGGCACAGTTTATACACAGTTCACGTAATATCAAAGCGGTAAAAGCAGCATTTAGCACATTAGGCTCAAACATGTAAAAATCAGATAAAACCAAATATAACAATTTATATGAGCTCGAATTTCTAACCCTGAACCACTGGTTCTGGGTTAAGTCCCCAGCAGAGTCGCCAGAGCTGTCACACCTCCTTTTTCCGCCCCCGCGAAGGGCGTAGGAGTTTTTGACAAATAAAAGAAAATCAAAACGGGATTTATTTATTTATTTCAGAGTCGCCACTTGGGAGATTTAGGGTGTCCCAAGTCACCAATTTTAATCCCGAATCGAGGAAAAGAATGACTCCATATTACAGTCTGCGTACCAGAAATCCGGATAAGGAATTCTGTTAACCCGGGAGAAGGTGTTAGGCATTCCCGAGTTCCGTGGTTCTAGCACGGTCGCTCAACTGTTATATTCGGCTTGATTATCTGATTTTATACAAATATGAACTTATGTGCAAATTTTATCTTTTTACCGCTTTCATAATTGTTATTATTATTTTTACAAGAATGTGAACATCGTTTAAAAACATGTCTTTGGATTGCGTCACATAAAATGCACCCGCGATCCGGAACGTATTTTTATTCAATGTTTTAGGATTTGGATTTGGGTCGCATAAATGCGCACCCATGTTTAAGAATGTATTATTATTAAATCGTGCCTAAAGCGATTAGCATATTATTATTTATGGGTAAGACTGTGGAATTCACTAAACAGTCCATCCCGAATTCTAAATACTCAATTAAATATTTATTGAGGGCCCCGCAATTAGTGCATTTTATTGGGCGAGGCTCATCTCATTTTATTTTTAAAAGGACAGTCCTAAAATGCCTACATTTTTTATTGAAATTTGTCTCTACAAAATAAAGGAGAAATATCTTAATTTATTTACATGTTATTACCTAGTTACATTATACTAGGCATGTTCTCAGTTTGTCAAATTAAAAAAAACATAGCAATTCTAATTTTAATCCTAGACCATTTATATGCTGAAATTAACCAATATTATTTAACTAAATAAATTTCTACCAACTTCCTACTAGATGGCCTATTCGTTTGATTTTTTATTCAACGGAATTACTACACCATTTATTTATTTTTAGGCAATAGATGTAGATAGTTCATTTGTTAAGCTATCGTCGAATGTTCCACTATATGTATTAAATATCTACATGATTCTGATTTTTTGCAAACTACATAATTTATACATACAAATAAAATTCAGAATATAATTAAATATAATTCAAAATTTCAACTCTTCATTTTTTCGTATTCATGCTTCATATTTCGGATTACAATAACCTGCGTGTCAGTTGTGTACCTGATATTGGAAGCAAAAGAAAATGAAGATGAGAATCAACAGTAGCAGTAAAATCAGTACAACACAACAACAATAGCCCAACAACAGTAACAACCCAGTAACAGACCGATGGAGTAGTAATCCAAAAAAAACAAAAGCTTCAGCTTTTATGAAACAACAATCAATTCTGATTTCAAACAACAAAAGAGAGCAGAATATTTTTTTTAGTTTTTTTATTTTATTTGAAAGCTTAAATATTTTTCGGAATTTTTTATCTCTTAAATGTTCAGCCCTTTTCTCTCTTATTTTCAGATTTGTTTCTCTCTTTCTTTTTTTTTCTGTCTCCTCCCTCTGTGTTTCTGATTTCAAGACTTCTTATAACCCATCCCATAAATCTTTCCATTAATTAAAATCAACCCATTTTCTCTACCAAACTCACTCATCCCCATTACACTAAATAAATATATCAACCCCACCCCATTATATTTTGTTCCCCATGCTTCATTAAACAAATACAAGATTCCTCCCCACTAAATTTTGTCTTGTCCCCCCTTTATATTAAACAATTATATCACAACCCACCCCATTTCATTTTGTCCCCCATGCTTCAAATAAACAATTACAAAATGTACAATTCCTAAACTACCCCTCCGACCCTATTGCAAATTGCTATTTTACCCTCGAAAGTACTATAAATTACCAAACTACCCATCAGCTATAACACATCAATTAATCAAACTTAACCAAAATATAGACAATATGATTAATTTCTAACAATGTTCAAACAACAAATTTCATGAACATGAATTCTTCAACATTTCAACAACAAAGCACATGAACATGATTTCAACAACATTTCAACAACAAATCACATGAACACAAATTGAACAACAAAGAACAACTAAAATTTGATTGAACAATATTTTAGCAACAAACAATCCTATTTTCGGATTCAACAACAACAACAAACAAGTATATTTAGATTTCTAAATTCAATAATATTGAACTTAAAATCAATTCTAACAACATTACAACCAACAATTCTTATATTAAACTTTAAACAAGATTATGAGACCAATTCAAGAAATAATCACAAATGGTAAACAAGAAATCAAACTATACACATTTCGGATTCAAAATCAAACAAACATAATATGAACATGAATTAAATCTAAAAATAAAAACGACGGATTCAAATGACTAAAACCAACATACTTCCCTTATTACAACTAAATTCTTTTAGGCAAATGACAAAACAAAAACTAAGAAGAAACAATTATGAATTTAAACTTGAACTTAACAATATTAACAATTTCCGGAAAATACATCAAATACATGAAACAAATTGAAGAAACAATTAATTAAATTTCAATTTGAATCTAACAAATATTAAACTAACAAATATTCACTTAAACAATAATACAAACATGAAATAAACATGAAAACAACTAATTAATCTTTCATTTGAAATCTGAAAAATTAATTTAACAAACAACACATGAACATGAACTAAAAATTAATTCAAACGCTAAACAAAACAAACATTTGCCGATTTTAGATTCGAAAATATCAAAACAAAATACGGACAAAAATAAAACTCAAAAACTACTAACCGGACTGAAACGAAGAGTGTATGGACTGACTTCGACGAACCTCGGCCAAAGTTCGACCACGCGACGATGAACGAATTTAAGAAGCGAACCAAGCGGCGCCGAAGCAGTAGCAACAGTTCGGCGCAGCGGAAGGGATGAAACAGGAGCAGCTGGGGTGCGTTTGGCTTGCTTGTAGACGACGAAGTTCGGCGAGGCAGACGACGCCACTACGGCAGCCATGGATGGAGGTCGAGACTCGAGCCATGAACAACAACTACGAACAAACAGCAATGACACATCCATGGACGACGAGCTTGGAACAGATGCAGCTCGGCCATGGATTCAACAGCGACGAGTTGTTGTGTCGTTTGGATGGGGAATATGAAGGCAGTGACAGCGGTAGCAGCTTGCGCGAGCTTGCAGCTGAAAGCAGAAGAAGCGAGGTGGAGGAGGGCAGTGTTGACGACGGGGTTTGGACGATGAAGCAGCAGCTCGGAAGAAGGAGGAGAAGCAGCGGCGTCGGAGGGTTGTTTGGACGGGATTGTGGTCGTTTGGTCGACTGGTCCTGTGGGAATGTGAAGACGCAGCAACGGGGAGGGGGGGGGAAGTCGACGCAACAACGATGGTCGACGCAACAATGGCGGAGAAGATGACGAAGGTGAGGTCGAGGAAGAAGAAAGAGCAGCAGTGGCGTGAAGGGGAAACAAAAGGATCAGCCATGGATGGGTTCTTTTGAGCTTTTGGAGAAGAAGGAGCAAAAATGGGTGTGGGGGGAGGATAGTTAGTTTTAGGTTTTTAGGGTTTTTTGTTCTTTTTTGTTTTTTTTTCTTTTGTTTTGTTTTTTGAATGAAGAGGGGTGTTGGGTTAATGGGTTAATGGGGCGGATCGGGTCGACCCGTGTGAAGTGGACTGGGTCGTGGACAATTGTTTGGGCCTGGGGTTGAAAATTGAAGAAGTGGCCCAATCCGATTTTTATTTGTATTTTTGTTATCTTTTCTTCTTTTATTTTCTAAAACTAAATTATAAAAATACTTAAATTATTATTAAGAACTAAATTAAGTTATAAAAGCGCAAATTAACTCCCAATAACAATTAACGCACAATTAAGTAATAATTAAGCATAAAATTGTATATTTGGACATTAAATGCTAAAAATGCAAACGATGCCTATTTTTGTAATTTTAATTTTTGTAAAACAAATTTAATTACTAACAATTGTAGAATTAAATCCTACATGCAAAATGCGACATATTTTTGTATTTTTATTAATTTAACAAATAAACAACGCACAGACAAATACAAATAATTATTCAAAATATCACAAAATTGCACACCAAAGAAAAATCATTTTATTTTCGAATTTTTGGGAGTAATTCTCATATTGGGCAAAAATCACGTGCTTACAATCAATGGTATGCCCCTTCATGCCGGAATGGTATGCACAGGTTTTGTTTGGGTTGACCCATTGGGAGGGGTTTTCGGGGTTTATGGCAGGGATAGGGGTGATGTAGCCAGTAGCTTTGAGTCTTTCATACAGCTGGTCGATAGATTCGGCAATGGCGGTATACTGTTTGGGGGGTCTGTGGTCGAAGTTTGGTCAGAGTCTAAGAAAGTTTTGGCGGGTGGGAGGTGGTTGATAGTGAGAGGGTTGAGTATTGTAGGCTTGATAGACATGTACGAGTTGGGAATATCTGGGCGAAGTGGGTTGATATATGGGAGGTGGAGGTGATTGGTAAGTAGGTGGTGGTGTTTGGTAAAAGGGTGAGGGTGCTTGGTAATTTGGGGTAGGTTGATAAGTGAGTGGAGATATTGGATAGGTTTGGTATTCAATTGGGGATTTTGTTCTTTGTGCAACCATCACGGCGCTCACGTCCCTTTTCTTGGACGTGCCACCAGACTATAGAGCCTTGTTTGGCATGCAAAGCTGTAAAGTAAGTGACCATACCACTTTTTATACCTTCCTTGATCCTTTCCCCTAGCTTGATGATGTCGGAAAATTTCTAGCTTTCAATCAGCATTAACCTTTCATAGTACTATGGGTTTTGAGCTCGAATGAAAAACCTGTTCATTTGTTCTTCTTCTAAAGCCAGTCTAACCTTAGCGACTTCTGATCTCCAACGAGTATCATACTCTCGGAATGTCTCCGAGGGTTTCTTCTTTAAGTTCTAGATGTAGAACACATCTGGTGCATTTTCCGCGTTGAACCTGAACCTGTCCATGAAATCGGACGCCATACTTACCCAATTTGACCACTTCTTAGGGTCTTGGTTGATGTACCAAGACAAAACATCTCCTTTCCGACTTCTCATAAAGAGTTTCATGCGAATCTTTTCATCCTTTCCTACTCCGACCAGCTTGTCGCAGTACGTCCTCAAATGGACTCTAGAATCCCCTGTGCCATCAAACATCTCGAACTTGGGAGCTTTGTATCCCTCAGGAAGTTCGACATCTGGATGAATGCAAAGGTCCTTGTAATTCAATCCCGCAATCCCCTTGCATCCTTCGACACCCTGAACTCAGCTAGTCAGCTTCTTGAGTTCCGCGGCCAGATTCCTGATAAGAGAGTCACACTCCGGTGTGCTTGAAATAGGTTGAGTATAGTGTGATGTGGTTTCCACATAGATGGGGGTGTTGTGTGGATGACCATTTGTGTAGCTTAGTGGTTCAGAAATGAGCAGTGGGGTGTTGTCTGAAGTGTGGCATGTGTTGCAGTGGTGATGAGGAGCGAGTTGGTTTTGTGGTTTCAGGATGCTTTGTGGAGGTGTGGGGTTTTGAGTGTTGGCAAAGTTGACATTTGGGGTAGTGAGGGAAAATGACAAATTCGCCAAGTTCCGAACTTGGTCCAGTTCTTCCTGAAACTTCAATAACTTCTGTTCGAGCTGGGAGGCACTTTCCTTGGAAACCTGAATACCCTGAGAAACCTCTACCCTTTCAAGTGAGTTCTCCTTTCTGATGTTGCTCAAATCTTCCATCTTTCCCTTGTTCTTGTTTCTGATAGGACTCAGAGGAGGAGGAGGTGGAGGGCCCTTAGATCTTGTGTAGTATGATGACGATGCCAGAGTTCACGAACTAACCTTTGGGGAGGGGAATAAACAAAAGATAAAAACAAAAAGGTAGCAAGTTAGTGCAGTTAAGAGAAGAAAACGTTGCAATATTTAAACACATAGTGCAAGAATATAAATCGTGTCCTAATTTGGGAGCCTCATTGTGCACGAGGTAGGCCTAGCGACAAGTTGATTTGGAGAACTTATAATGCTAAATGCCTTATTTTATTGATAAAAATAAGACGAATTCCAAAACGATACTAAAATAGCAGAAAAATAAAATGTCACTAATGGCTGTTGGTCTTATTACATCCTTAAAGCAAAAGAAAGGACTTCTAGCTACTTGGTCCCAGAAGGACCTTCTACAGGTTGAATGCTTGCGTTAATCAGATCTTGCAGCTCGCGCAGATTTTCTAGTAAAAATGCCTTTGCCAGGGGTTCTCCTTTGCCTTCCTCAGCGTTCTGACAGTCGGTGGCTCTTTTCCTTATTTTCCCTTCCAACTCCAACAGACTACATTCCAGATATTCCAGCTTCTCACTAGCCCTGGTGACTCTCTCTTTTCATTCGTTGATTTGGTTACTTGATGGGAGGTTCCTCCACTAGGTCAGCAAGAGTGAGGGTATATTGATCATACCAAAGTCGGGAACTTTGTCATTCATTTTTGCAAAACAAAAGGGTGAGGTCCTTACCCAGCCGGACTCGAATATTTAAACCAATAATTAGCATAAGCAACATTTAGTTCTCCAAATAAATGCACAGAATATGGTAACGTCTGTTTGGGTTCCCAGGAAACCCAGTGGACTTTGGACAAGGCTATCTTAAAGAGTCAATATGTGGACAACATAACTGACTCGGCTATGTTTTGATAGTGATGCATGCACAATTGAACAGAGTAGGGTTTCTATAAGGTATTAGACTGGTACCCTTGAGCGGACAACTCAAGAGGGAAAGGCACGGAACCGTCGACTACACTGTTGATCGACTGGTTTTACCGCAAATACGCCTTTGCCAATTTTAGGGGGTAATGATATCGGAAGGGCGCAACCACTCATTATAAGCGTTGCTATGGTATTTTGTTTGGCATGAGTGGAATATGATGTTGAATATGCAGTTACAAATTGTCATGTGTTTGCACGTTCATAAAGTAATAATTACAATAATTTCTCATAATTACAACAGTATTAAAGGAAAGCAGTAAAGGAAAATATTAAAGAAACAATACAAGGAGCCAAGTCAGTTTCGTAAAGGAAGACATTAAATAAAGGCAATAAAGAAGCAGTAAAGTCACAAATAACATGAAATGGTAAAAGCCTAAAAGAAATATCCCCAGCAGAGTCGCCACGCTGTTGCGCCCCCATTTTCTCGCGAAATCGGGCTTGTGATATTTGGGAGGACAACTCGTTCCCTTTTGGGAATTGGGTTTTGAAATTTGAAAAGTCGCCACCTAATGATTAAGTGCATTAGGACACTAAGAAGGGTTTGAGTTTGAAGAACCAGAGTTCGGGTAAGGGCTAGAAATTATCTCGAGGGGAAGGTGTTAGGCACCCCTCAAGATCCACTAGTGTGGTTCCCGTCCACGTTACAATTGTGACTTCACATAATCAAGTAAGCAATTAAGGGCGTCAAATAGAAGGGGATTTTACATATTATTGCAAGCAAATTGAAAGTTTGAAGAGAATAAAGAAAGCAGAAATTTTTCGGACAATAAAACAAGTTAAAAGAAAGGGGGGTCCTAGGTTTACAAACAATATGGATCACATCAATGCAATAGCCGGCAATCGCTCCTCTGAAGAGGGGTTGCACGTGGTATTAGCGTACCGGTCATCATATCCATATCTACCCCTCCCACCCTATTAAGGTAGTAAAGCACAGAATGGTGTCGTTACTTATTGCACGCTAGTACCCGCCCCAATCCTATCAGTCCCAGAGGCATTGGGACTACTAGTCCTAATGGGAAGGGAAATTTGGCTTTCCAGAGTTTTAAAAAGGATAAAATTCTAGGCGACAATCAAAACATTTAAGGCAGGTATATGGAGAACACATAACAGTTTAAAGGGCTCAAACAAGCCTCCTCATTTAAAGAGACAAATTGGCTAGCATGACTTACAAGTACTGGTTATGGTCTGAATTAAATTAAAGCGTAGGATAGGCTGATTCATCACATATTTCTCAGATGAGGAGTCCGAATTAGCCTTCCCTGGTTGTAATTTATCAAAGACTGATGTAGTTAATTAATTACCTAATGGTTTGCCTAAGTGAGACCTATAGACATGATATCTAACAGTGCTTACTCCGATTTTAAAGAATGCTTACCGATTGGAGAAAACACATAAGTTCTGCAGATGTTAGACAACATTACTACTGATTTTAGACTTATAGATGAAATAAACGAATCAGATTCAACTGGTTACTCCTATAGGCATGATTTCTAGGCGTTGTTGATTTTAAGACGATTATAAAAATGTAGGAGTCCTATAGACATGGTATCTAGAATGAAACTTATTATTACTTAACCTATAACTGTTTGCCTAATGATAGATGTAAAAATGTAGAAGAGCCGAAGACCTATAGTCATGATTTCTATATGCAGGAGTGCAGAAACTTATAGGCAGGATTTCTATATGATATGCGAAAGTGCAGAAAACCTATAGACATGATCTCTATATATGCAGAGGTGCAGAAAAAACCTACAGAAAGGATTTCTATATGATATGAGGAAGTGCAGAAACTTATAGGCAAGATTTCTATATGATATGAGAAAGTGTAGAAATTATAGGCAGGATTTTTATATGACATACGTAAGTGCAGAGCTTGTAAATAGTAACGCCTATGAGCATGATGTCTACCCTTTGCATACATAAGTGACCCTCTCCTTTTCACTAGAACCCCATAAGTTATTACAACATATTACAGACCAGAATGAATTTAGAAAAGTAAAATTACATCAGAAATTAAGCTACAACCAAAGAGCCTAATTCAGACTCAAGGTCCAATAATATGAGGTGAACCGACTTCCAGGATTAGGTTTCCAAAGCTTTCTCTTATTTGGGATGTATCAAAGTTCCTCAAGAGCCTTAAATGGACTCTGGACAGTGCTTACAACCCAAATATATTGCAGAATTAAGAGCATAGTGCAGTGTGAAAATGCCAGCCCTCAGATTTCCAAGTTTAGAGGGAACTCATGGTCCCAAAGAAAGGCTCATAAGAGGGGGGCAGAACTTAGAATCTAAGAGTAAGTGTAAGTGCATAGAGGGGGAATTAGGGCTCTATGACAGGCTGGTGGTCATGAGGATTAGGTCATGCCATGGCAGGCTGGTGGTCATGCCCAGCAATCAGGAATGCTGGCATACCCCTGACTAGCCTATTAGCCACATTTTGAGAGTTGGGATCCATTGAGGATTAGGTTCAGACCTAAGCAGCAATTTGGATGCTGTCAGGCCATGAACCTTAACTCAAAAAAATAGAAGGGGGTGGGAGTATAGGGGGTTCATAACAAACAATAGATGCAAAGAGAGGGTCACATTCTCAATACAGAACACGAACAACAAAGTAGACAAGAGTGTAGCAACTGTAAAATAAACACATAGGGATGGTGCTGAAATCGAAATTAAGGCATACCAGTTTCAGGGAAACAAATAAGTGAAAGTTGAAGTCTTGTAAACCAAATTGCAAGCAAACAATACAAAAGATCTCAGAAGAGAGTAGAGTATTGAAAGAGTATTATAATTGAGAGGTGTGTGTGTAAAGTGTTGAATTCGAAATGTTGAACTGAAGGTTCAAGGTGTCCAAGTGCAGAAGGGTCGTGCCCCTTTTATAGTGTAGAATACAAGTAAGAAAAGGTAAGGGAATAGTTTGCAATCAATCACACAGAATCTCCCTTCAGTTAAGGGATTCTGATTTCAAACGGGTAGAAGACAATTAAGGAAAGAATTGGATTAAATTTTTTTTCAAAGTAACACAAGAAGGGAAAATGCATAGAAACTATTTAAGGAAAGAGTTTGATAGCCACACAGTTTGTGCAAATAAGGAAAGACAATCAATCATCAGCCAGTAAAAATCAGAAATTGAGTTTTGGTATGAATGAATCCAATCAAAAAAGGTGAAGAAAGGTTTAATTAAAGAAAATTAGTATCAATCAATCGAACCTCATTAAAAGGAATTATGAATCAATCATAAATTGGCAAAATCTCTTTTGAAGGAAGAATTCCCCATATATAAAGCATACAGACATGTCAAACAAGAAAGAACTGTCATGCTAATTAGAAAAGAGCCTAACATATAAAGGTTCAGAATCATAAGCAAAGGGATACAAGTCTAGTTTGTAGACTCATAATGAGTCTGGGAGTCCAGGGTCCCAAAGTAGAACCCTAACCCAAACACAAAATCAAACTTGCCAAAGAAAACCCCAAATCCTAGGGCTTCCACTTGAATCAGACACAGAGGTGAGAAGGCAAGCCATTGAAACAGACTCAGAGGTTTCTTTCAGAGGCTCATGAGAACCAACATACATGATAGCAGGTTTGAAACAACAGAGTGAAAAAAGTTGACTTAAAGAGCATAAAGAACACGTTTAAGAAAAGTCGGAACTTAAGCAAGTTCAGGAGAGGAGAAGGGTGATATAAGCTTAAGAAATAGTAATAATACATGCTTGGAACCCCAACAAGAGTCCAGTAAAACAAACAAAGTTAAAGAACTCAGCAAAAAACACATACAGTAAGAGAATACTGGAAAGTATAGCAAAGAACATGTAGGAAAACATAACAAATATTAACATGCGAGCCTACTCTAGAGGCACGATAGAGTACAAAGGTACAGAAGTGTCATGTATAGCAGAAAGAAAGGTAGAAAAACAACACATGCGTGGTAAAACATAGTATATGCAAACACACATAAAGAAAAGAAAAAGGAAGAATCTGAAAGACGTTTTGAAATCCTTTCGAAAACCCTAAATCAAAGACAAACGATTTTGAAAAGGACACTTAGGGAAAACACTTTAAAAATCAAGTACATCACAGATACAACATAGATCTAAGAAAATACACAGAGAAAAACCTCGAATAGCTTAGGGTTACGGCGAAACCCTAGAAATGAGAAAGGCTCGGAAGAAAGTCCGATCTTGAGCTGGATGAGTTAGAATCAGGCTCCTAATGCTTGAATATGCCGGAGCATGGCCGAAGAAGCCATAGAACTGTAGATTTGAGAGGATCTGAAGGAGAACCATCGGGGTCAGGCCTCGAAGCTTCGAACAACCATGGTTTGATGGTGGAGGGGGGTGAGTACCAACCATCCATGGCCTGAGAAGCCATAGATTCCGGTGAAAGGCGATTGAAAAGGGGTAGGAGGAGGCTAGGGTTCTAAAGAGTTTTGAGAGAGTTTTAGAGAGTTTTAGAGTTCATAGGCGGCTGAAAGGTGGAAAATGAAGGATTAGGGTAGGTCATTTGAGTTTAATTATGGAAGGGTGAATTATGGCCATTGATCTGTATGATCAACGACCTAGATCTAAGAGGGTAGGTGGGAACCGGGTAGGGCCGTTTTGATTGGGTTATGGGTTGGGTCAAATAAAAAATGGGCCGGTCCGGTTGGGGTTAGGATTGGGTCAATTTAAGTGCTAAAATTGAAATGAAATGGGGTTGTAATTGAAATAAAATGGGGCTAAATGTTAAATAGCCAGTTTTTCCTTTTATTTTATAAAAAATAGTAAAAATAATTTTAAAAGCAAATTAAAAGTACTGATCCAATTAATAATATATAAATATCAATTTTAAAATACTGGAACCAATTTTACAATTATAAAATGCTATTAATCTTAAAGTAGGCTAGAATTGCAATTATATGCAATTTATTATTTTAAATACCAAATAAATTTGTAAAAATGTACAAAAAATTATATTAACTATATTTTGGTATAAATATGGGAATAAAATAAATTATTCACCAAAATTGATGATTTTGGGAATATTTATGGATTTTGTAATGCTAAAATGGATAGTAAATTGATTTTAAAAACTCTTCAAAAGATTGGAAAAATACTAAAACACTTGGGTATGCTTATGTATGCATATATATGCTATTTTGAAAGTATTTTGTATATAAAAATACTTAGGGAAAAATTGGGTATCAATAGTGACAAGTTGGTATCAGAGTTCTAGGTTACATAGGTCTCACAACTCACGGACAAGCTTAGTAGAGTCTGAGGGATCGGTACGGAGACGTCTGTACTTATCCCCCAAAGGCTATAGAGTTAGGAAAATTTCACACTTGTTATTTCTTGTCGTGCGGATTTGTTCCTCAAATGCTAATTGGATTTCTACTCTGTTCTATTGCAGATGGCGAGAACACGCGCTTCCTCATCTACCGCTCAACAGCCCGAGCCCCCAGCAGCAACTTCCACTAGGGGCAGAGGGCAAGGCCGAGGCCGTGCTAGGTGCCGAGGTAGGGTCAGAGATCAGCCTCGAGCAGTAGCACCAGTGGCAAAGCCTCAAGTTAATTTTGAGGAGGAGGTTCCGGCCCCAGCAGTTCCGGTGGGCCCAGCTCAGGTCCCAGAGGGGTTCATTGCCACCCCAGTTCTTCAGGACGCTCTGGTCCGATTGGTGGGCCTCATGGAGAGTGTCACCTGAGCGGGTTTGCTTCCCGTAGCACCAACCACTTCTCAGGCTGGAGGAGGGGCTCAGACTCCTGCTACGCGTACTCCAGAGCAGGTAGCTCCCCAGGTTCAGGTTCCAGTGGTTCCACAAGCTATGGTAGTTCAGCCGGGTGTATTAGCTCAGACCGGAGATGGAGCGGCTATGTCCGCTGATGCTTTGTGGAGGCTAGATAGGTTCACCAAGCTCTTCACTTCTACATTCAGCGGTGCATCAACTGAGGATCCCTAGGATTATCTGGATAGTTGTCACGAGGTTCTTCGGAACATGGAGATCGTTGAGACCAATGAAGTTGATTTTGCTACCTTTCGTCTATCTGGATCCGCGAAGACTTGGTGGAGGGATTATTGCCTAACTAGACCAGCCGGTTCGCCATCTTTGACTTGGGAACAGTTCACAGCATTATTTTTGGAGAAGTTTCTCCCCGTGACTTAGAGAGGCCTTTCGGAGGCAGTTTGAGTGCCTATAGCAGGGTTCCATGACAGTCACCCAGTATAAGACCAGGTTCATCGATCTAGCTCGCCATGCTCTTGTCATACTTCCCACCGAGAGAGAGAGGGTGAGGAGGTTTATTGATGGTCTTATTCAGCAGATTCGTCTTCAGATGGACAAGGAGGTCGGGAGTGAGATCACTTTCTAGGAAGCGGCTAATTTGGCCTGCAGAGTTGAGATGGTTCTGTCACAGTGAGGTGGTCATGGGTCGGATAAGAGGCCCCATTATTCAGGCAGATTCAGTGGTACCTCATCTGGAGGTAGAGATTCATATGGTAGAGGCCATCCTCCTAGGCCCTTTCAGTCAGCTCTCCAAGTCTCTCATGGTACTTCAGGTGGTCGTGGTGCTCAGACGCACTATTCTGATCAGCAGCCTTATATTGCACCAGTAGCTCCCATCAGTGCACCGCCGCTTCAGAGTTTCTGAGGTGGTCATTCAGGTCAACAGGGCCAGCAGTTTCAGCAGCCGAGGGCTTGTTACACTTGTGGTGATCCCGGTCACATTGCCAGGTTTTGCCCTCGAGCACCAGGTAGCTCTCAGAATCAGGGTTCTCGTGCTATGGTACAGGCACCAGGCGTCCCACAGTCCACCCAGCCAGTTAGAAGTGGGGGTAGAGGTGCTAGAGGTAGAGGTAGATGTCCTAGAGGTGGAGCTCAGGCCGCCAGAGGTGGAGGCCAGCCAGCAGCAGGTTGTCCCAGAGAGGTTGTTCAGGGTCGTGGGGCACAACCCCGATGTTACGCCCTTCCAGCTAGGCCGGAGGCTGAGGCTTCAGATGCAGTCATTACAGGTACCATTCTGGTTTGTGATAGAGATGCTTCAATGCTATTTGATCCAGGGTCTACGTATTCGTATGTGTCATCTTATTTTGCACCGCACCTGGTCATGCCTAGTGATTTATTGAGTATTCCTATTTATGTGCCTACACCGGTGGGTGATTCTATTATGGTCGATCAAGTTCATCATTCTTGTATTGTGCTAATTGGGGGTCTTGAGACCCGTGTTGATTTATTGTTGTTAGACATGGTCGACTTCGATGTTATATTGGGGATGAACTGGTTATCCCCGTACCACGCCATCTTGGACTGTCATGCCAAGACCGTGAGCTTAGCCTTACCGGATTTGCCCCGTTTAGAGTGGAGGGGGACTCCTGGTCATTCTACCCGCAGTGTTATCTCGTACGTGAAGGCTCAGCGTATGATGGAGAAGGGGTGTTTGGCCTATTTTGCTTATGTTCGCGATTCCAATGATGAGGTTCCCTCTATTGATTCGGTGCTCGTGGTTCGTGAGTTTCCTGATGTTTTCCCTTAAGACTTGCCGGGTATGCCACCCGACAGGGATATTGATTTCTGCATCGATTTGGTTCTAGGCACTCAGCCTATTTCTATTCTGCCATATCGCATGGCCCCGCCAGAGTTGAAAGAGTTGAAGGAGCAGTTGCAAGACTTGCTTGAGAAGGGTTTCATTAGACCCAACATTTCGCCTTGGGGTGCGCCGGTGTTGTTTGTCAACAAAAAGGATGGTTCGATGAGAATGTGCATTGATTACCGGCAGTTGAACAAGGTCACCATCAAGAATAAGTATCCACTGCCGAAGATTGATGATTTGTTCGATCAGCTTCAGGGTGCCAAGGTATTTTCAAAGATAGACTTAAGATCTGGCTATCATCAGTTGAGGATTAGGGCATCCAATGTCCCTAAGACAACTTTTCGCACTCGGTGTAGGCATTACGAGTTCTTGGTCATGTTATTTGGGTTGACAAATGCCCCAACAGCGTTTATGGATTTGATGAACCGAGTGTTCAGGCCTTATCTGGACTCGTTCATGATAGTCTTCATTGATGATATTCTAGTATATTCCCGCAGCCAGGAAGAGCACGAGCTGCATCTCAGAGTGGTTCTTCAAACTCTGAAGGATAGCCAGCTATATGTGAAGTTCTCGAAGTGTGAGTTCTAGTTGAGTTCAGTTGCATTCCTGGGTCATGTCGTATCAGTAGAGGGTATTCAGGTTGACCCGAAGAAGATTAAAGCAGTCAAGAACTGGCCTAGACCAGCATCAGCTACAGATATTCGGAGTTTCTTGGGATTGGCTGGCTACTATCGTCAGTTCGTGGAGGAGTTCTTATCTATCACAGCCCCGATGACCAGGTTGACTCAGAAGGGTGCCCAGTTCAGATGGTCGGACGAGTGTGAGGCGAGCTTTCAGAGGCTCAAGACAGCTCTGACTACAGCACCGGTGTTAGTATTGCCCACGGGTTCAGGGCCTTACACAGTCTATTGTAATGCTTCCCGTATTGGGCTTGGTGCAGTGTTGATGCAGGATGGCAAGGTCATTGCCTATGCTTCAAGGCAGTTGAAGATTCATGAGAAGAACTATCCGATTCATGATTTGGAGTTGGCAGCCATTGTTCACGCATTGAAGATCTGGAGGCATTATCTGTATGGCGTGGCATGTGAGATGTTCACTGATCACAAGAGTCTTCAGTATTTGTTCAAGCAAAAGGAGTTGAATTTAAGGTAGAGGAGGTGGTTGGAGTTGTTGAAGGATTATGACATCACTATCTTATATCACCCGGGAAAGGCCAATGTGGTGGCCGATGCTTTGAGTAGAAAGTTAGCCAGTATAGGTAGTCTTGCTTATATCCCAGTGGGTGAGAGACCACTTGATTTGGATGTTCAGGACTTAGCCAATCGATTCGTGAGGTTGGATATTTCTGAGCCTAGTCGGGTATTAGCTTGCACGGTCGCTCGTTCTTTGTTATTGGAGCGTATCCGCGATCGGTAGTTTGATGATCCCCATTTATGTGTCCTTAGAGACATGGTGCAGCGTGGAGGTGCCAAGCAGGTTACCTTAGATGCTGATGGAGTTTTGAGATTGCAGGGTCGAGTTTGTGTACCTAATGTGGATGAGCTTCGAGAGTTGATTTTAGAGGAGGCCCATAGTTCCCGATACTCTATTCATTCGGGCACCGCGAAGATGTATCAAGATTTGCGGCAGCATTATTGGTGGCGTAGAATGAAGAAAGATATTGTGGCATATGTGGCACGGTGTTTGAATTGTCAGCAGGTTAAGTACGAGCATCAGAGGCCTGGTGGTTTATTTTAGAGGATTGAGCTTCCCGAGTGGAAGTGGGAGCGGATCACTATGGACTTCATTACTGAAATTTCGCTGACTCGGAAGAAGTTCGATGCAGTTTGGGTCATTGTTGATAGGCTGACCAAGTCAGCGCATTTTATTCCTGTGGAAGTATCCTATTCATCCGAGAGGTTAGTTGAGATCTATATCCGGGAGATTGTTCGCCCTCATGGTGTGCCGGTATCTATCATTTTGGACCGAGGTATGTAGTTTACCTCGTGTTTCTGGAGAGCAGTTCAGCGAGAGTTAGGCACCCAGGTTGAGTTGAGTACATCATTTCATCCTCAGACGGACGGGCAGTCCGAGCGGACTATTCAGATATTAGAGGATATGCTCCGAGCTTGTGTCATTGACTTTGGAGGTTCGTGGGATCAGTTTTTGCCTTTAGCGGAGTTTGCCTATAACAACAATTACCAGTCGAGTATCCAGATGGCTCCTTATGAGGCTTTATATGGTAGGCGGTGTCGATCACCGGTTGGATGGTTTAAACCGGGACAGGCTCGGTTGTTGGGTACGGATCTGGTTCAGGAGGCCTTGGACAAGGTCAGGATCATTCAGGATAGACTGAGTACATCCCAGTCCAGGCAAAAGAGCTATGCTGATCGCAATGTTCGAGATGTGACTTTTATGGTTGGTGAGCGGGTATTGCTCCGAGTGTCGCCTATGAAGGGCGTGATGAGATTTGGGAAGAAAGGCAAGCTTAGCCCTAGGTTCATTGGTCCGTTTGAGATTCTTGATCGAGTGGGAGAGGTGGCTTATCGACTTGCGTTGCCGCCGAGCTTATCAACCGTGTATCCAGTTTTTCATGTGTCCATGCTTCGGAGGTATCACGACGATCTATTCCACGTGTTAGATCTCAGCACTGTCCCGTTGGACAAGGACTTGTCCTATGAGGAGGAGCCGATAGCTATTCTAGACCGGCAAGTTCGTCAGTTGAGATCCAAGAGTTTTCCTTCTGTTCTTGTTCAGTGGAGAGGTCAGCCTCCTGAGGCATCGACCTGGGAGTCCGAGTCCGATATACGGAGCCGTTATCCTCATTTATTCCCCGACTTAGGTACTTCCTTCTTCTGTCCGTTCGAGGACGAACGATTGTTTTAGAGGTGGAGAATGTGACTACCCAAAGGGTTATCACCTGTTTTCTTACCCATTATGTGCTTCTGAGGTCTTGAAAACCTCATTTAGAGTCACTTCGATTTGTGTGCGTAGTCCGGGCACGTAGCCGGAAAGCTTAAATATGAAATTTTGTGAAAATGCTAAGTTTTGATGTTAAAATGAATAAATTTGACTTCGGTCAATATTTTGGGTAAACGGACCCGGACCCATGATTTGACGGTCCCGGAAGCTCCGTAGGAAAATATGGGACTTGGGTGTATGCCCAGAATCGAATTCCGAGGTCCCAAGCCCGAGAAATGAATTTTCGAGTAAAATTGTTTTCCTGAAATTGTCAAGGAAAATTGAAATGAAAATTGATTAGAACGTGTTGATATCGGGCTCGTATTTTGGTTCCGGCGCCCGGTACAGGTCTTATATGTGATTTAAGAAGTTTCTGTAAAGTTTGGTTAAAATTGGACATCGTTAAACGTGTTTCGGATTTGAAATCTTAAATTTGAACTTGATGAAGTTTTTGGAAAAATTCTTGATTTTGAGGTTTGATTCATTGTTTTTTAGGTTAGTTTGGCGATTTGATCGCACGGATAAGTTCGTATGATGTTGATTGAGTTAGTGCATGTGTTTGGTTAGGAGCCTCGAGGGCTCGGGAGTGTTTCAGAATGGTTTTAGCCTTGTAAAAGTTGCAGGTTCAGGAAGTTCCAGGTCTCTGAACCCTTTAGTGTGGTCCGCGAGAAATCGCGTGCGACCGCGGAAGGGCCAGCGCGGGCGCGGTCGCCTTTGTGTGGGGCGCGGTGGAGGCTGTGCGGCCGTAGTTGCCTTTGTGTGGTCCGCACAGGGTGCTGAACTGCAGGTCTTCAGGGAGGCCTGTGCGGCCGCAGTCCGTTTAATGTGGTCTGCGGTGAGGGCTCCGCAGCCGCGGTCCTTTTTTATGCGGTCCGCGGTGAGGGTCTGAGAGGGGCATAAATAGACGGGATTTTCAGTTATTTTTCACTTTTCAAAACCCCAAAAACATAAGAGGCGGTTTTTCAAACAACCTTTCTTCTCCAAATCAATTGTAAGTCATTTTTAACTAGTTTTCTTCAATCATTAACATCTTTTAACATGGTTTCAACTTAAAATCAAAGATTTTCATGGGAGAACTTGGGTGTTTTGGGTAGAACCTAGGTTTTCAAAAATTGGGGATTTGGACCTCAATTTGAGGTCCAATTTCAAAACAATTATACATTTGGATTCATGGGGAAATGGGTAATCGGGTTTTGGTCCGAACCTCGGGTTTCGACCATGTGGGCCTGGGGGTGATTTTTGACCTTTTGGGTAAAACTTTGGGAAAACTCATTTGCATGCATTGGGGTTGATTCATTTAGTACTTATTGATGTAATTAAGTAACTTGTGACTAGATTCGAGCGGATTGGTGGTGGAATCAAGGGGTAAAGCTATAATTGAGGCTTGAGTGGTATTCAAAGCTTCGAGGTAAGTGTTTGGTATAACCTTAGCTTGAGAGATTAGGAGTTGAGTCTTATTTGCTACATGCTAATTGTCGAGTACGACATATAGGCATGGTGACGAGTATCTATACGTTGGTGTCTAGCATGACCGTGAGTCTTCATAGTGCAAATATTCTGATCTTGTTGTATCTTTCATGCCTAAATGATGATTTCTATATGTTGTAAAAAGCATGTGAAATAAATTGTGATCTTTGAACTTCTAGAAGCATTGGTTCGAGTGGTAATACGAATTGTGAAAGTATATGAGATAAATGAAACCCTCTGGAGCATTGGCTCAAGTGGTAAAGTGAGTTATAAAGTAAGAAGTGAAAGAAAGAGAAAGAGTTATTGAATTGTTCCCTTGCCGGGACTTAGCTGTTTAATTGTATTCCCTTGCCGGGATTTCAATTATTATTATTTGTTTAATCCCTTCCCCTTGTTTATGATTGTTGTTTGGGTGAGGAAGAGCGATAAAACACGAAGGGTGATGCCGTGCATTGTTTGCTATTATGAGGAAAGAGTGTAAATCACGAAGGGTGATGCCTTGTCGTACGATGTACCATTCCGTACTGATATTTATTGATTATATGGTAAGGAAAGAATGTAAATCACGAAGGGTGATGCCGTGCCGTATGATGTACCATTCCGTACTGATATTTATTGATTGTATGGTGAGGAAAGAGTGTAAAGCACGAAGGGTGATGCTGTGCCGCACTTTGTACCATTCCGTGCCGATTTTATTGATTATATGGTGAGGAAAGAGAGTAAAAGCACGAAGGGTGATACCGTGCAAATTGTTGATTTATGCTTCCTTGTTGATATTCTAGTTATGTTGTTTCCTTCCTTATTTGATGCCTTTCTATTCGGAACTATATTCACCCCCACAGCATGTTTCCCCTACCCGCATTGACTGGTTATTCATGTATTTTTTTCCGCTGTATATATATATATGAACTGCCCAGGTTTATTTGGAGTCTGGTCCTAGCCTCATCACTACTTCGCCGAGGTTAGGCTGGACACTTACCAACACATGAGGTTGGTTGTGCTGATACTACACTCTGTGATTTTTTGCACAGATCCAGGTCTTGGACAGCAACAGTAGCGCGGGAGCCAGCCTTCAGTCCAGTGAGGCACCGAGGTAGCCTTACAGGCGTCCGCAGGCCCGACGTCTCCTCTATCTTTTATTTCAGTCTGTTATCTCATGTTTTCGAGACAAACAGTTTATATTTTTCTTTCAAACGATTGTATTTAGTACTCTTAGAAGTTCGTGAGTAATGTGACACCATTTCTTGGGTAGAGACATATGTTGATTTCCGTATTATTGTTCAGTTTCTTTAATTTACGTCTTCCGCATATCTATTTAAATCTGTTGTTTCCATGATATTACTGGTAATTTTCAAAAGAAGTAATTTGTTGATGAAGTAGCAGTTAAGAATTGGCTTGCCTAGCTCACATTAGTAGGCGCCATCACGACTCCTGAGGGTGGAAAATCTGGGTCGTGACAATAAATCATATGATAAAGTCCCGAGGGAGGTCCTGTGGAGGTATTTGGAGGTTAGCGGCATTCCCGGTCACATACATTAGGGTGATTAAGGATATGTATGGTGATGCTAAGACTCGGGTGAGGACTGTGGGTGGTGACTCAGAGCATTTCCCTGTGGAGATGGGGTTGCACCAGGGATCGGCTCTTAGCCCATTTTTATTTTCATTGGCGATAGATGTACTGTCGCGACAAATCCAAGGGGAGGTGCCTTGGTGAATGCTATTTGCCGATGATATAGTGTTGATTGACGAGACGCGAAGCGGAGTTAACACGAGGTTGGAGGTTTGGAAACAGAGGAGTCTAAAGGTTTCAAACTGAGTAGAACCAAGACAGAATACTTTTTCTTGCAAATTCAGTGATGAGACCTATGATGCAGACGTAGAGGTTAAGATTGATGCTCAAGTTATCCCTAAGAGAGCGAGTTTTAAGTATCTCAGGTCTATTATCCAGGGTGATGAGGAGATTGACGAAGATGTCGCACATCGCATTAGAGCGGGATGGATGAAGTGGAGGCTCGCTTCTAGTATTTTATGTGATAAGAATGTGTCGCCACAACTTAAGTGTAAGTTTTATCGAGTGGTGGTCCGACCGGCTATGCTTTATGGGGCTGAGTGTTGGCCAGTCAAGAACTCCCACGTGTAGAAGATGAAAGTAGCAGAGATGAGAATATTGAGATGGATGTGCGGGTGTACTAGGAGAGATAGGATTAAGAATGAAACTATCCGGGACAGAGTGGGAGTAGCCTCCGTGGAGGACAAGATACGAGAGTCGAGGCTGAGATGATTCAGACACGTTAAAAGAAGAAGCATTGATGCTCCTGTCAGGAGGTGTGAGAGGTTGGCCATGGAGAGTTTTAGAAGAGGTCTAGGAAGGCCTAAGAAGTACTGGGGAGAGGTGATTAGACAGGACATAGCACTGTTTCAGCTCACTGAGGACATGACTCTTGATAGGAGGGTGTGGAAGTTGAGGATTGAGGTAGAAGGTTAGTGGGTAGTTTTTAGCGTTCACCGATAGTCTTAGTAGCATGGATGCCTCCTCATAGTCTTAGATTTTTATTACGTTATGTGGTTTTGTTCGTCTCAGGTATTGTATTCCCCGTTCAGGGGCGGCCCTTCAATAAAGCAAGTAAAGCAACTGCTTTAGGCCCCATATTTTTGAGGGCCACATTTTTTATTACACCTATTAAACTATGTATAACATTTAAAAAAAGTTCTGTAAAGTGAAAAGTTTGATTTTTTTTACCAAAAAAATTGCACTTGAAATGAATATCGAGCTCGAATTTCGTAAGAAACGCGTGGTATAACAATTTGATGCGATTGTTGATAATAAAATCTCAAAATCCTTCAAAGAGTACTTTAGAGTTGATTACTTTTATACATAGTAGACAAGGTTATTTTTTCACTTCAAAATAGATTTGAACAATTCGCAACATATGAAAATATTTTTGGTTTTCTATTTGGCCGTAAAAACTAAGATCACTAGACATTGAAAATTTGAAAAAAAAATATTGCCTTAATCTTGAATGTTCCTTAAAGCATAATAATCAATTCGTATTTAATGGTTTAGATTTATTTCCTGATAAAAGTATTAAGGAATATAGTACAATTAGAAAATAACAGTTTAATATCTACACTTAATAAAATAAAAAAGATTTAATTCTTTTCCAAATGCCTAAATTGCTTATGGAATAATGTTAATAACTCATGTTACCATTGCTTCAGCGGAAAGAAGTTTTCAAAATTAAAATTAATGAAATCTTAGCTAAGATGTCATAAGAAAGGTTAAATGGATTAGCTATATTATCAATTGAGAAATATTTATTAGGAGTTATTGATTATAAGAAAATTATTAATAACTTTGTATCTAAGAAAAGCTAAAAAAATAGACTTCAAATAAATAATTTAAAAAAATTAAAAAATTAAGGCCTCTCATAAAGTTTAGCTTTAGGCCACAAAATTCGTCGGGCCGCCCCTGTCCATGTTGTTATTATTTGGTACTACTTATCCTTTATCTCTCCCTTTTTCTTGTCTCTTCTTTCTCCCTTTTTTGTTTTCCTTTTCTTCTTCTTGCCCTTCCTAAGTTGAGGTTCTATTGGAAACAACTTCTCTACCTGCATTATTAGGGTGAGGTCTGGGTACAGACTACCCTCCCCAAACCCCACCTGTTTGGATCATACTGGATTTGTTGTTGTTGTTATTGTTGTTGTAAATGCAAAGAAAAGTGCATCACATAAATTAGAACATACTAGGAAATACCATAATAAATTAATGAAACAAAAATCTGTTAGGACAAGTTAAATTATACTTGTAGCTACTGCTTGTTTGGATGGTTGTTACATGTCGTTTCATAATGTATCGTATTGTATTGTACTGCATTGTATTATATTATTTGATAAACATAATATTTGGATAGATTGTATTGTTTGCCGTCGTTTCATAATGTCACACACCAACAACATAAAGATTGAACTTGCAATATTACGAAGAAAAAATAGAAGCGAAATAGAATTATTGTATAAAAAATATGATAAAAGATAAAATATGATTATTTAATATTAAAGAAAGGCAAGATGAGAGGGAAAATGATGCTCTCGTTGTTGATGTGCTTTCTAATGGTGATTTTCTTGGGTTAGCTAATATGATTATATTTGATATACCTGAAATTAAATATTGTCCTACATCTATATGCCAAAAGGTTCTGATTTGTTATTTTTTTTAATACTTTCGACTAACTTGTATTTCTTTCTTATTGTAAAAAAATAATTGAAACAATAGGACTGCTCCAGCTCCAGTTGTGGGTTGGCCTCCAATTCGTTCATTTAGGAAGAATTTTGCAAGTACCAGCATTACTAAACCTGTACCTGAGTCACAAAATCTGGTCCTAAGTAAAGCTGCTATCGAAAAACCCAAAGAAATAGGGCAGAATGGGTTGTTTGTTAAGATCAATATGGATGGAATTCCAACTGGAAGAAAAGTTGATCTCAAAACTTATGACAGCTACGAAAAGCTCTCTTTCGCCGTTGATGAACTCTTTAGAGGCTTACTTAGAGATAAATTATAAAATCTTACTGGTTATCTTGCCTCTTGAGGAAATTTTTAATAACAGAATGTTGGTTTTGTAAGGCTTTAAAAAGGGATGGACGTTTCAGTCTAATAGTTGCAAGCTTTATTGTATATTAATGAATTTTGTTAACTCCACCTCATAAAAATGAAAAGATATGATGATTTTGAATAGAGAATATAGTCAAATTTGTCCTAGTATCCAAAATTGGAAGGGAATCTTTGGCTTAACTGGTAAAGTTATTGCCATGTGACTAGGAGGACACGGGTTCGAGCCGTGAAAACAACGTCTTGCAGAAATGCAGGGTAAGACTGTGTACAACACACCCTTGTGGTTCGACACTTCCCTGAACCCTTCGTCTAGCGGGAGCTTAGTGCACCGGCCGCCAGACTGCCCTTTAATATCCAAAATTGGGCAACTTTGCCCTCCTTACACTCAGGAATAAGTCTCTAATTTGCCCTTCATCTCTAATAGAGCTCTAAATTGAGGATAGTTATAAACAATAATCAAAAGTTGAGGTAAGTTTGGACCTTATTTTCACAAAAAAGGTGACACGTGAATCCATCCATTTCACCTAGGAGCTCCATTAATAGCAATAGCAATTTTTCTCATATTTGCTAACCGCAAGGGTATGAATAGACTAAAAGTTAACTAAAGGCATTATTGAACAATTTCAAATGGTATAGGGACAAATATTGACCTTTTTCCGTTAGAATATAAATTATAAAGTGGCTCGCTTAATTTATTTGCTTGTCTGTTGTTCTTATAGCTCTAACTGAATTTGGTGATGGAAATCAGAACAAGGAAGAGGAAGGAAAGCCGATAACTGGTTTAGTAGATGGGAGTGGCGAATATACCCTTGTTTATGAGGATAATGATGGTGACAAGATGCTTGTTGGAGATGTCCCTTGGCAGTGAGCATCTTATAAACTCCATGGATATGATGCTCTTATTACTTATCTTGTTCTTTCTAATACATGATGCCCTGATCACTTATTCTAAAACTAGATCTTAATGCTTTATATAAAGGGAAAATAACAATATACTAGCCTCCTTATCTTATTTTATCTTTACTGTACCAGCATTTATAGTCTCTTTATTTAAGTACTTAGGCCGATAATTGTACTCCTTTTAACTGTATATATCATATTTTAATCAGTGTCTGATACACCTGGCACGAAACGCGTGTTTTTGGAGCAAAGAGTTGCTTTACATCAAACTGTTGAACTCAATTGTTGGAATTCTAATGCCGCATTCAATTATAGTAGACCGCTTGGTCGGAAAATTTTACTATATAGATATATATTGAAAAAAACCAAACTATAATATAAAATATAAATAACGTTTATGTCATAAAGTAGCGTCGGGCGTAGCGGTCGGGCTTCATTTTTCTTGCTTGATGTCTGGGGATCGACCTCTGCAGTAGACATTATTTGATTTCAAAATGCATGGTCCTTTTGAAAAACTAGAATTTATAGTGAATTGAACCCTCAATTTCATCAGAAAAGTTAATCAATTAAACCTGACATTCACATTCTATAAGTGATTAAAAAATATATATTTGAATGCATAGAGGAAGTTATATATATTTGAATGCATAGAGGAAGTTATTTAAGCATATATAATGTAATCTGGAATCATAATTTTTAAAAAGATTATTCTATTTTTGTGATTTTTTAATTTTTTAAGCAAGTTTCTTTGTTGTCGTCATTCTAAACTTCTCATCTCTTTCGCTATTTGTCCCACACTTTACTCATTTCCTTAAATATCGACATCACTTACTAAAAGTTCTGTGTACGCCCCTGGTTAGGAACAATATGAATCTTATCAAACTATAAATGCATTGTGATTTAAATAGGAGTTGGTTCGACAATGATTTTTAAATTAGAGTGCTGCTATTCGGCCACACTCATAATGGCCCAACGATGACCACACCCATGATATACCCTTAAAACCCTTGATTTCATATTTGGCTTAATAGCCATTTTTTCCCTCCAAAATATTTCCCTCCCAAACAAACTAATAACTAATGATTATCCCAAAACATTTATCCCATAAAATGCACTTTTGAAAAACTAGAATTTATAGTGAATTGAACCCTCAATTTCATCATAAAAATTAATCAATTAAACCTGACATTCACATTCTATAAGTGACTAAAAACTATATATTTGAATGCATAGAGGAAGCTATTTAAGCATATATAAAGTAATATGGAATCATAATTTTTAAAAAGATTATTCTATTTTTACGATTTTTCAATTTTTAAGCAAGCTTCTTTGTTGTCGTCATTCTAAACTTCTCATCTCTTTCGCTATTTGTCCCACACTTTACTCATTTCTTTAAATATCAACACCGCTTACTAAAAGTTCTGCGTACGCCTCTGGTAGATACAATTTACCTCCATGTTGATATATATGTTTGTGTACTGCAGTTTTCAGACTGGTTAGAAAGTGATCTAATCTGGAAAAAATTTACATGTATTTGTGGCAGCATGTTTGTATCGACTGTGAAAAGGTTGCGGGTATGAAAAGCTCCGACATGCCCACCCTAAGCCGTGAGTTGCACACTCTTCTTCTTGAATTTAACTTGTAGTTTACATTTATTTTTTAGCTTACTATCCCAGTTACTATGGGTGGTTATATGCAGTTATTTTTAGGTGACATGAGAGTGTAAAGTTTTTTGTACGATTAGTGTATAGAAGTTAAGCGCTCTCCTTTTGTTAGTTTATATTGTTCTTGTACTCTTGAATGTAACTTCCTAGCGCTGACGGTTGGGAATTGTTGGTTTACTCGTTTCAGGTGGGACTAAGCAGGGATACCACTGACTCTACAATGACAAAGGGATTTAGATTCAACATTTCTTTGAAGAGAGAGTGATGACTTGTCAAGATGGGATTGAAGTTTCTTGGATAAAATGCTTAGTGTTGATGAAGCTAAGGCAAAAAAAAAAAAAAAAAGGGATGTAAATTATGAATGTTCTTACAATTTTTGTGTTAGGAAGGCAATTGGAGTTTGCTTTGTTCGTTAAGATAACACTTATTTGTTTGTTTTCATTGCTTCCACAGGATTAAAAAACCATCTAACTGCTAACCCAGGCAAGAGAAGGAAATTAACTAATATAGATGTCAGAGGGCTAACATTGAACGTTAGTCCTATGTTTGATGAATGTTCGTGTAACATAATTACATTTTACTGATCCTGAAAGATTATATCATAAAACACGCCTTGATTCTCAACTGAGCTTTTAAGTTGGTATATATATATATACACACACACATACTCCCTCTGTTCCAATTTATGTGAACCTATTTTCTTTTTGGTCCGTTCCAAAAAAAATGACCCCTACTCTGGCCCCTTTTTTAACTTGTTTAGGACCACAAATTTTAAAAGTCTTTCTTAAACTCCATGCCCAGTCAAGCAGGTTCACATAAATTGGAACGGAGGGAGTATATGTATGTATGCATGCATGCATGCATGCATCTATATGTATGTATGTATGTATGTATGAATATGTGATGACCCAAGGGGTCATCTTGTGTTTTAGAATCCGAATCCGGGTTCCAAGGCCTTGAAAACCTCATTTTCTTCGTTCTCGATTTGCGTGCGCAGTCCGGACGCGTTTCCAGAAAGCTTTTATGTGAAATTTAAGAAAAAAATATGGAAATTTGCCTTTAAAATTAATTAAAGTTGACTTTGGTAAATGCTTTTGGTAAATGGACCCGAACCCGTAATTTGACGGTCCCGTAGGGTCCGTAGTAAAATATGGGATTTGGGCGTATGCCCGGAATTGAATTTCGAAGTCCCTAACCCGAGAAATGAAATTTTGTAGAAAATTGTTTAACTGAAAATATAAGGATTTTTGGAAATTTACCGATGCTTGATTTCGATAGTATTGGGCCCGTATTTAGGTTCCGGAGCCCGATACAAGTTTAATATGGTATTTAAGTTATGTCTGTAAAATTGGTAAGAAACAGAGTTTATATGACGTGATTCGGACCATCGGTAGTGAAAATAGAAACTTTAAGAGTTCTTGAGATTTTCATTTATTTTGATGCTAAATTCGTAGTTTCAGGTGTTATTTGGGCGATTTGATCGCGCGAGCAGGTTCGTAAGATGTTTTTAGACTTATGTACATGTTTGGTTTGGAGCCCCGAGGGCTCGGATGAGTTTCAGATAGGTTTCAGGATGTTTTGGACTTAAGAATTTCTAGTGTATTGCTACTTCTAGTATTTTGATACTTTGTGCTTCGCGGCCGCGAAGCCACTCTCGCGAACGCGAAGTGCAAGCCGGGCTGGGGAGGGGTTTTTTCTACGCGAATGCGAGGCCTTGGTCGCAAACACGAAGCACTGGGAGGATTACTCTTCGCGAACGCGACCGACCATACGCGAACGCGTAGTGTAATGGAGGGGGGCTGGGGGAGTCTCTGAGTTGCTCTTCGCGAATGCGGTCCCAGGCCCGCGAACGCGATGCTCAGAAGGGACAGACCATCGCGAACACGAGTATCTCATCGCGAACGCGAAGGCCCTTCTGGCCGCAATGCATCGCGAACGCGTAGAAGGTCTGTCCAGTGTTTTAAAAACAGAATCAAAACGGGAGTCTTCCGTAATTTCATATTTTCTTCCATAGAAACCGACCTTGGGCGATTTTTGAAGAGGAATTTCAACACCAAATCATAAGTTCGTGTTCTTAAACTCATCTCTTTCATTTTCCATCAACACCTATTAGATTTCTAGGCCTAAATCTTGTTATTTAAAGGTAGAAATTAGAGATTTTGGGAGAATTAGAAATTTTACAAATTTGGAAATTTAAACCTCGATTTGGGGTCGGATTCCGAAACTAATTACACAGTTGGGCTCATGGGTGAATGGGTTTTGGTCCGAACCTCGAGTTTTGACAAAGCGGGCCCGGGGTCGATTTTTGACTTTTTGGAAAATATTATAGAAAACCTATAATTAAGCATTGGAGTTGAATTCTTTAGCATTTATTGATGTTGTTAAGTTAACTATGGCTAGATACAAGCGGATTAGAGGTGGAATTTAGAGGAAAAGCGATATTTGAGGCTTGATTTTGGCCGTGGAATCGAGGTAAGTGTTTGTCCTAATCTTAGCTTGAGGGAATAAGTGTTATTGTCTTATTTGCTACGTGTTAGTGTTGAGTACGACGTATAGGTGTGGTGACGAGTATCTATACGTTGGTGTCGAACATGCCCATGAGTCTTATACTGTGACTGTTGTGACTCTTATTATGTACTGTCCATGCTTAAATTGATGATTATCCATGTTGAACAAGACTTATGATAATTTCTTGGTAATTGACCATTGTGGAGTATTGGCTCAAGTTGAGATTTATTTTGTGAAGTTAACTGTTAGAACGAGATTGGTTATAGTTGATTTTCTTGCCAGGATGTATTTGTTTCTATCATCGATTCCCTTGCTGGGATGTTATTTTTCTACTGTTTGGGTGAGGAAAGAGTGATAAATCACGAAGGGTGATGCCGTGCACATTTACATTCATATTTATACATATGTTGAGGAAGAGTGATAAAGCACGAAGGGTGATGCCGCGCATATTTACATTTATATTGATGCATATGGTGAGAAAGAGAGATAAAGCACGAAGGGTGATGCCGTGGACATTTATATAATTCATATGGTGAGAAAGGGTGATAAAGCACGAAGGGTGATGCCGTGCACATTTCTATTATTGATTGCATGGTGAGGATTGAGAATAAAAGCACGAAGGGTGATGCCGTGCATTTTCTGTTTGTTGTGTTCATTTGTTGTTATCGGTTCAAGTATTTTAACTGTTCAAATTCCTTACTGATGTAATTCTTTATGTTGAAACCCCCATAGTATGTTGCCCTTTCCCATACATTTCTGCTTAGTTTTTATCACTTGTTACTCTGTTATAATACTGATTAACTGCACAGGTTTATGATATTTGTCGTGTCCTAGCCTCGTCACTACTTCGCCGAGGTTAGGCTCGACACTTACCAGTACATGGGGTCGATTGTACTGATACTGCACTCTGTACTTTCTATACAGATCTCGGTGCCGGTCTGTGTGAGTAGAGTTGGGTGGCTGCCTTCAGTCCAGTGGAGACCCGAGGTAGTCCTGCAGGCGTCCGCAAGCCTTGACATCCCCTTCTATCCTATTTCTTTTCTGTTTTATCTATTTCCGAGACAAAGTTGTCTTTCTTTGTTCAGACCATTGTTTGTAGTATTCGTAGACTGTCCATTAGTAACGTTGGCTTGCCTAGCAGGTACAATGTTAGGCGCCATCACGGTCCCGACGGTGGGAAATTCGGGTCGTGACAGTATGGGATCAGAGCTCTAGGTTGCTTAGTTCTCACAATTCACGGACAAGCTTAGTAGAGTCTGAAGGATTGGTACTGAGACGTCTGTGTTTATCCCCTAGAGGCTACGTAGTTAGGAACAGTTTCAGTTCTATTCATCTCTGTCGTGCGGTTTGAATTCTCAATGCTAATTGAACTTCTACTCTGTTCTTTCGCAGATGGCGAGAACACGTACCGCTTTATCAGCTGATCAGCAGCCCGAGCCCCTAGCGACAACTCCTACAAGGGGCAGAGGACGAGGCTGAGGCCGTGCTAGAGGCCGAGACAAGGGCAGAGCTCAACCCAGGCAGCAGCACCAGCGGCGGAGCCTCAGGTAGAGTTTGATGATGAGGTTCCGACCCAGACAGTTCCAGCGGGCCTAGCTCAGGTCCCAGAGGGGTTCATCGCTACCTCGGTACTACAGGATGCTCTGGTCCGTCTAGTGGGCCTTATAGAGAGTGTTACTCAGGCAGACATACTTCCAGTAGCACCAACTGTCTCTCAGGTCGGGGGAGGAGCACAGACTCCCGCTACTCGCACTTCGTAGAAGATGGCTCCCCAGTTTCAGACTCCAGTAGCTCAACCAGTTGGGGTAGTTCCACCGGGTGTTGTAGCTCAGGCTGGTGATGGATCAACTATCTCTTCTGATGCTTTATGGAGATTGGACAGGTCACCAAGCTTTTCACTACTACCTATGGCGGTACATCTTCGGAGAATCCCCAGGATTATTTGGACAGTTGTCATGAGGTTCTACAGAACATGGGGATAATGGAGACCAGTGGGGTCGACTTTGTGCTTTTCGTCTGTCAGGTTCCGCCAAGAAATGATGGAAAGATTATTATTTGGCCAGACCAGCTGGGTCGCCTGCTTTGACTTGGGACCGGTCCTCTCAGCTATTTCTCGAGAAGTTCCTTCCTGTCATTCAGAGAGAGGAGTACCACAGGCAGTTCGAGCGTCTTCAACAGGGTTCTATAACTGTCACACAGTGCGAGACGAGGTTTATTGATTTGGATCGTCATGCTCTTCTTATACTCCCCACCTAGAGAAAGGGTGAGGAGGTTTATTGAGGGACTCGCTCAGCCTATTAGATTGCAGATGGCTAAGGAGACAGGGAGCGAGATTTCTTTTCAGGATGCGGCCAATGTGGCCAGACGAGTTGAGATGGTTCTACGTCAGGGGAGAGGTCAGGGGTCTGACAAGAGGCCACATCATTCTGGCAGATTCAGTGGTGCCTCGTTTGGAGGCAGGGATTCTTTTGGTAGAGGCTATCCTCCTAAGCCATTTCATTCAGCACTTCAGGATTCTCATGGTGCTCCAGGTGGTGGTGGTTCTCATATGTAGTATTCTGATTAACTACCCTATAGTGCACCGCCAGCTCCTATCAGTGCACCTCCACTCTAGAGTTTTCAGGGTGGTTACTCAAGCCGTCAGGGTCAGTTTCAGGTTCAGCAGCCTCAGTAGCCAAAGTTTTGTTATACTTATGGTGATACGAGGCACATTGCTAGATTTTGCCCTCGAGCCTCGAGCAGTACTCAACATCAGGGTTTTCGTGCCATGGTTCCAGCATTGGGTGTTCCACCGTCTGCTCAGCCAGTTAGAGGTAGGGGTCGAGGTGTTAGAGGTGGAGGTCAGGCTGCTAGAGGTAGAGGCCAGCCAACAGGAGGCCGTCCCAGGGATGTAGTACAAAGTGGTGGGGCCCAGCCCCGATGTTATGCTTTTCCAGCCATGCCTGAGACTGAATCCTCCGATGCAGTTATCATAGTGTTCTGGTTTTTAGTAGAGATGCTTCAATTATGTTTGATCCGGGGTCTATATACTCTTATGTGTCTTCTTATTTTGTTTCCCATTTGGTTGTGCCTCGTGATTCTTTGAGTGCTCCCATATATGTGTCTATGTCGGTGGGTGATTCTATTGTGGTAGATCGTGTCTATCGTGCATGTTTAGTTGTTATTGGGGTCTTGAGACTAGTATAGATCTCCTACTTCTCGATATGGTAGACTTCGATGTCATTTTGGGGACGGATTGGTTATCGCCTTATCATGCTATATTGGACTGTCATGCCAAGACCATGATCTTAGCATTGCCGGGGTTGCCTCGTTTGGAGTGGAGAGGGACTCATGGTCATTCTACTAGCAAGGTTATCTCTTATATGAAGGCTCGGCGTATGGTCGAGAAGGGGTGTTTAGCTTATGTTCGTGATTCTAGTATTGAGGTTCCTTCAATGGATTCTGTATTAGTTGTTCAGAAGTTTCCAGAGGTATTTCCTGCAGACCTGCCGGGGATGCCACCCGGCAGGGATATCGACTTTTGCATTGATTTGGCTCCGGGCACTCAGCCCATTTCTATTCCGCCATATCGTATGGCCCTGCCAGAGTTGAAAGAATTGAAAGAACAGTTGCAAGACCTGCTTGATAAGGGCTTTATTAGACCTAGTGTTTTGCCTTGGGGTGCATCGGTGTTGTTTGTTAAGAAGAAGAATGGATTGATGACGATGTGCATAGATTATTGGTAGTTGAACAAAGTCAACATCAAGAACAAATATCCATTGCTGAGGATTAATGATTTGTTTGATCAACTTCAGGGTGCCAAGGTATTTTCGAAGATTGATTTGAGATCTGGCTACCATCGATTGAGGATTAGGGCATCTGATGTCCCTAAGACAGTTTTCCACACTCGGTACTTGCATTATGAGTTCTTAGTGATGTCATTTGGGTTGACAAATACCCCAGCAGCTGTTATGGATTTGATAAACCGGGTGTTCAAGCCTTATCTGGATTCCTTTGTGATTATTTTCATTGATGATATTTTGAGCTACCCCCGCAGCCCAGAGAAGCATGAGCAACACCTTCGAGTTGTTCTTCAGACTCTGAGAGATAGTCAGGTGTATGCTAAGTTTTCGAAATGTGAGTTTTGGTTGAGTTCAGTAGCATTCCTGGGTCATGTCGTATCAGTATAGGGTATCCAGGTGGATCCTAAGAAGATTGAGGCAGTCAAGGACTGGCGTAGACCCACATCAGCTACAGAGATCCGTAGTTTCTTGGGTTTGGCGGGTTTTTACCGTTTGTTTGTGGAGGGGTTTTCATCTATAGCAACCTCGATGACCAGGTTGACCCAGAAGGGTGCCCGGTTTAGGTGGTCGAACGAGTGTGAGGCGAGCTTTCAGAAGCTCAAGACAGCTTTGACTACGGCGCCGGTATTGGTATTGCCCACAAGTTTAGGGCTATATACAGTATATTGTGATGCTTCTCGTATTGGACTTAGTGCGGTGTTGATGCAGAATGGCAAGGTTATTGCATATGTTTCGTGACAGTTGAAGATCCACGAGAAGAATTATCCAGTTCATGATTTGGAGCTAGCAACCATTGTTCACGCGCTGAAGATTTGGATGCACTATTTATATGGCGTGTCATGTGAGGGGCTTACAGATCACAAGAGTTTGCAATACTTGTTCAAGAAGAAGGAGATAAATTTGAGGCAGAGGAGGTGGTTAAAGCTATTGAAAGACTATGATATCACCATCTTGTATCATCTTGGGAAGGCCAATGTGGTGGCCGATGCTTTGAGCAAGAAGTCAGCCGGTATGGGCAGCCTTGCATATATTCCAATTGGTGAGAGATCGCTTGCTTTGGATGTTTAGGCTTTAGTTGATCAGTTCGTGAGGTTGGATGTTTCTGAGCACAGCCGTGCTCTAGCTTGCACAATCGCTCGTTCTTCATTATTTGAGCGTATCAGAGATCGGGAGTATGATGACCCTCATTTGCTTGTTCTTAGAGACACAGTGCGACACGGAGGTGCCAAGCAGGTTATAGTTAGAGATGACAGAGTTTTGAGGATACAAGGTTGAGTTTGTGTGCCTAATGTGGATGGACTTCATGAGTTAATTCTAGAGGGGGCCCATAGTTCCTGGTATTCTATTCATCCGGGTGCCACTAAGATGTATCATGACTTACAGTAGAATTATTGGTGGTGAAGGATGAAGAAGGATATTATTGCGTATATAGCTCGGTGTTTGAATTGTCAGCAGGTAAAGTACGAGCATCAGAGACCCGGTGGTTTGCATTAGAAGATTGAGATTTCTGAGTGGAAGTGGGAGCATATCACTATGGACTTTGTTGTTGGACTCCCACAGACTCAAAGGAAGTTCGATGCAATGTGGGTTATTGTGGATAGGCTGACTAACTCAGCGCATTTTATTCCTGTGGCAGTTTCGTATTCTTCTGAGTGATTGGTAGAGATTTATATCCGTAAGATCGTTCCTCTTCATGGTGTGCCCGTGTATATCATTTCTGACCGAGGTACGTAGTTTACCTTGCATTTCTGGAGGGTAGTGCAGCGTGAGTTGGGTACGCAAGTCGAGTTGAGCACACCATTTTATCCTTAGATGGACGGACATTCTGAGCGTACTATTCAGATTTTAGAGGATATGCTACGCGGATGTGTTATTGACTTTAGAGGTTTTTGGGATCAGTTCTTGCCGTTAGCGGAGTTTGCCTACAAGAACGGTTATCAGTCGAGAATCCGATGGCTCCCTATGAGGCATTATATGGTAGGTGATGTTGGTCGCCGGTTGATGATTTGAGCCCGAAGAGGCTCGGTTGTTGGGTACAGATTTAGTTCAGGATGCCTTGGAGAAGGTTAAGATCATTCAGGATAGGCTTCGTACAGCTCAGTCCAGGCAGAAGAGTTATATTGACTGTAAGGTTCGTGATGTGGCATTCATGGTCAGAGAGCGAGTGTTGCTTCGGGTGTCGCCCATGAAGGGCGTGATGAGATTTGGGAAGAAGGGAAAGCTAAGCCCTAGGTTCATCGAGCCTTTTGAGATCCTTGATAGAGTGGGAGAAGTATCTTATAGACTTGCGTTGCCGCCGGGTTTATCAGCTGTGCTTCCAGTGTTTCATGTGTCCATGCTTCGAAAGTATCGCGGCGGCCCATCCCACGTGTTAGACTTCAGCACTGTCTAGTTGGACAAGGACTTGACCTATGAGGAGGAGCCAGTAGCTATTATACACATGCATGTTCGTCAGTTGAGATCGAAGAGTTACCCTTCGGTTCGTATTCAAGGGAGAGGTCAGCCTATCGAGGCAGCTACCAGGGAGTTCGAGTCCGATATGCAAAGCCGATATCCCCATCTTTTCACCAACTCAGGTACTTTTCTATGTCCGTTCGAGGACGAATGGTTGTTTTAGAGGTGGAGAATGTGATAAGCCAAGGGGTCATCTTGTGTTTTAGAATCCGAAGCTGGGTTCTGAGGCCTTGAAAACCTCATTTTCTTCCTCCTCGATTTGCAAGCGTAGTCCGGACACGTTTCCGGAAAGCTTTTATGTGAAATTTAGGAAAAAATATGGAAATTTGCCTTTAAAATTAATTAAAGTTGACTTTGGTCAACGTTTTGGGTAAACGGACCCGGCCCTATGATTTGACGGTTTCGTAGGGTCCGTAGTAAAAATGGGACTTGGGCGTATGCCCAGAATTGAATTTCGAGGTCCCTAGCCCGAGAAATGAATTTTTGAAGAAAATTGTTTAACTGAAAATATAAGGGTTTTTGGAAATTTAACGATGTTTGATTTCAATGGTATCGGACATGTATTTTAGTTCTGGAGCCCGGTACAGGTTTAAATGTTATTTAAGTTATGTCTATAAAATTTGGTAAGAAACGGAGTTTATATGACGTGATTCGGACCCTCGATTGTGAAAATAGAAATATTAAGAGTTTTTGAGATTTTCATTGATTTTGATGCAAAATTCATAGTTCTAGGTGTTATTTGGGTGATTTGATCGTGCGAGCAGGTTTGTATGATGTTCTTACACTTGTGTGCATGTTTGGTTTGGAGCCCCGAAGGCTCGGGTGAGTTTTAGATAGGTTTCGGGATGTTTTGGACTTAAGAATTTCTGTTGTATTGTTGCTTCTGGTATTTTTATACTTTGTGCTTCGCGTTCACGAACACGAAGTGTAAGTTGGGCTGGGGAGGGGTTTCTTCTACGCGAACGCGAGGGCTTGGTCGCGAACTCGGAGCACTGGGGGTATTGCTCATCGCGAACGCGACCGACCATATGCGAACGCGTTGTGTAATGGAGGGGGCAGGGGGAGTCTCTGAGTTGCTCTTCGCGAACGCGGTCCCAGACCCGCGAATGTGATGGTCAGGGGGGACAGACCATCGCGAATGTGAGCAGCACATCGCGAACGTGAGGGCCCTTCTGGCCGCAATGCATCACGAACGCGACAAATCTCTCGCGAACATAAAGAAGGTTTATCCAGTATTTTAAAAACATAATCAAAATAGGAGTCTTCCATAACTTCATATTTTCTTCCATTGAAACCGACTTTGGGCGATTTTGAAAAGGGATTTCAACACCAAATCATTGGTTTGTGTTCTTAAACTCATCTCTTTCATTTTTTCATCGGTACCCATTAGATTTCTAAGCCTAAATCTTCTTCTTTAAGGGTAGATATTAGGGATTTTGGGGGAATTGGGAATTTTACAAATTTGGAAATTTAGTCCTTGATTTGGGGTCGGATTCCGAAACTAATTACACATTTGGGCTCGTGGGTGAATGGGTTTTGGTCCGAACCTCGAGTTTTGACCAAGCGGACCCGAGGTCGATTTTTGACTTTTTGGGGAAAATGATAAAAACCTATAATTAAGCATTGGAGTTGAATTCTTTAGCATTTATTGATGTTGCTAGTTAACTATGTCTAGATACAAGCGGATTGGAGGTGTAATTCAGAGGGAAAGCGGTATTTGAGGCTTGATTTTGGCCGTGGAATCGAGGTAAGTGTTTGGCCTAATCTTAGCTTGAGGGAATAGGTGTTGTTGTCTTATTTGCTACGTGTTAGTGTTGAGTATGACGTCTAGGTGTGGTGACGAGTATCTATACATTGGTGTCGAACATGCCCGTGAGTCTTATATTATGACTGTTGTGACTCTTATTATGTATTGGCCATGCTTAAATTGATGATTATCCATGTTGAACAAGACTTATGATAATTTCTTGGTAATTGACCATTGTTGAGTATTGGCTCAAGCTGAGATTTATTTTGTGAAGTTAACTGTTGGAACGAGATTGGTCATAGTTGATTCCCTTGCCGGGATGTATTTGTTTCTATTGTCGATTCCCTTGCCGGGATGTTATTTTTTCTACTGTTTGGGTGAGAAAAGTGCGATAAAGCATGAAGGGTGATGTCGTGCACATTCATACTTATGCATTTGATGAGGAAGAGTGATAAAGCACGAAGGGTGATGCCCTGCACATTTATATTCATACTTATGCATATGGTGAGGAAGAGTGATAAAGCACGAAGGATGATGTCGTGCACATTTACATTTATATTGATGCATATGGTGAGGAAGAGATATAAAGCATGAAGGGTGATGCCGTGCACATTTATATTATTCAAATGGTGAGAAAGAGTGAGATCGGCTCCAACTCTATTACACTATAGAATGGCAAGAGTGGTCGAAGCAGCTTTTACCCGAAAGGTCGGGATCGAATCCATAGAGAGCTAATATTGGTTTGGAATTGGGATTTTATGTAATCTAGCTATGTGCGATGTTTTTAATTGCACTTCCAATCATGCTTTGTTTGGTTACTATTCTACTTTTAACACTAATGAAGAATGAAAATAAGCTAAGTATGATATTTTTGTAAGGTTTTCTAATTTGGTAAAAAGGCACTAGGAAAATGACTTATACCTAGGTGGGTATCTAACGGGGTCTAAAACTTAGGGAAAACTTGTTGTAATTGGGATCATGATATAACCATTGCACATAGTTACTCACTCTATATCTCTCGGTAGTTTGAGTGACTTTGCCCTAATTGGCTTTCTCAAGCCCAATTGGTTGTTTACACAATGCAAACAAAATTGGCTCAAGTCGAGTATTACAATCTCTAGGTTTAACCCTTTAATTGGGGCTATCAATCTCTTGAATGCACCCCAATTCCTTGTTAGCCTGAATTTCCTAGACTTAGTCTCTCTTTCTCAAGAAGAGCCTAAGTCAAAAAGGCACAAATCAGTGTTTGCAACCACCATTTCAACAATTAAAGCATAAATCAAGCTGAATATCATTAACTCATAAACATTTAAACCCTAAAATTAAAGACCCATTAAATACCCATACTAGGGTTGGGTCACAACCCTAGCTAATGGGTTTAGCTACTCATAATCAAGGAAGAAATAAAAGATGGAGATGAAATATAAGCTATAAAAAGTAATTACAAGAGTAAAATCTAAGATTAATTGCTAAAGATATTCTAAAATTACTCAAAAAGGTAAAAAGCGGCTATTCACGTGCTCCCCAAAACAACAGATGTCCTAAAATCTAAAAAAAAGAACTATTTATACACTGCTAAATTTTTCGGACAAAATTGCTCCTACGGAGATTCCGCTGACAGCGGAAAATAGGTTGCCTCAGCGCTATGACTACTACAGCCGCGCAAAAGCAAGCGCGGACTGCGGTTTTTCTCTTTTTAGCTAGTTTTGAACTTGAGTCCGCTAGGAGCGGAAAAACACCCGCCTCAGCGCTCCTTCAACCGCGGTCGTAAAATATGATCGCGGACCGCGCTTTTTAATTTGAGCTCCCAACTAATGTTCTTTGATTCTTCATTCCGCTGAGGCCGAGAACTGGACCACGGCCGTGTTAGATGATACTGCTACCACGCAATTTCACTGCGGGCAGCGGTGACTGTTAAGCATCAAGACCGCCTCAGCGATAGACCCCTCGCGTCCGTTGCTATTTCTCTCTGTTAGCGCCGCGTTGATTTCAACTTTGAACTTGTGCAAGTTTCACTCCTTTTTTGAGATGGTTATGACTTTCTTGTCTCTTTTTTACCAAACACTGCAAACAAGCACAATAAGTTAGCTTTCAAGAATACCTGCACACACTTTTAATCCAAAACCTAAGCAAAAAGGAGCATAAAATAGGCTAGAATCCCTAGTTATCAACTTCCCCAAACTTAAGCTTTTGCTTGTCCTCAAGCAAACAAAGTAATTTCCACCTTCTCATGATAAAAGAAAGGAAAATTTCAGTTATCCTAAAGTAGCCTCATCAAGCATCAATTGAGACTAACAATTACCCTCAACTCAAATGCATTATTAACAATACACAACCTTTTTAGCACCATGGCTTTAGATTATAGCACTCAGAACGAGGATTGTGGAAAACACACTCATCTCTCTCAAAGGAAGGTCACAAGTACGGCTCTAAGTACCATAAGCTTGCCCCTTATGTGAGTCACCACTAATGTAAGCTCACTCAACTCAAGATCATATAGAGCTTTTGCGGGAATGTAATGAAGGCTTTTGGTTTAGGGTAGGGTATATTGGTCTATGAAGGTTTCATCTTTCCTTAAGCACTTCATTTGCTTCATTTTGGTTCACATTTTCGTGACTCTTTGAGTCATTTACTTCTTCCTTAGGGGCTAGAGAGACACATTGTCACTCTTTCCTGTTCATTTCAATTCTTTTTCTCTTTTCTAATCTTTCCAAGCCTTTCATCTTTGCTTTTATTGAATCCCTTCATTTCTTCCACACTGTTCACTTTCTTTTGACTTTTTGGCTTTTCTTTCTTTTTTCTTTTTGCCTTTCCTTTTCTTCATTTTGTACCTTTTATCACTTTTGCATTTCTCTTCTCTAACTTATTCTTTTGCCTTGTGCTAAGGAAAGATCGGGTGCCAAGAGAGGATCATTTTGGAACGGATAAAGGCTTGTATCATGATTTTTGAAAGAATAAGGGCTATGGCTCAACAGGGTTGACTAGGGATATCATTCTTTCAGGGGTATGAATGTTTTCAAGTCTCAATTTGGATCAAGGATTTAGAGCAAGTTCTAGACTTATTGGCATGGGACTTGGACTTGGAAATTAAAACCTCACCACACAAGCTATAGGATTGCTAAAGAGACAGAGTTGAGGGCCCACAACAACATTAGCTAAGATTTTAGCAACACAAATGGTTCCGAGAAACCACTCGATGATTGTTTAGTCAATACAAGAGTCTCAAGGTCACAACTATCACCATCCTATACACACCAATTTGTTTTTAACCATAAGGTCAAAGGTAAATGTGTTAGGCCCAAGTGAAGCTTTGCTTGAGGCACTATTGTTCACTAGCTGCTATTTACACAAAAACGAAAAGAAAACAGACTCAAACCCTTAAGAAGGTTGTCATGTCATCTATCATCGGGAAGAGCCATCCGGTTCACACAAACTCCACCTTTGGAAAGAACCGTGGCATTAAGAATACCAAAGGCTTATTGATTACGAAAACTTGTAAAAATAAAAAGCTACGAACTGGAAAAGAAACTACTAAATGAAATAAGAAGCTATGCTATTAAGGAAAATTGCAAAAGAAGTTATGAATTAAAATACGGAAAGTAAATTGAATATGTACAATAGGAGATTTAGACAAATATACATAATGAGGAATGAATATATACATGAAAAAGTAACTTTATATACAAATCGAGATTGAAAAATAACGAAAAGTAAAATAAATGGTAAAGTTATATACATACCAAAAGTGAAAAATAATAATAAAAGAAAAATAAGTATCATATTTACATCCCAGTATCACAAATCAAAGTAGGACCACCCCCCAAATAAGAACTAGCATTGTCCTTAATGTTAATAGCAAAAAATAAGATCAAGGAAGGGGTTAGAGAGTAAAGAAAACTCCCTATAGCTCCTCTGTATGCATGGGGCACTATGGCTGGGTCCCTGAATCACCTCCCTTGGGGTCCTAGAGCTGGCCTGAAGCACCTCCCTCGGGGTCCTCCAGCTGAATTTGCAGGTCATCAGCCTGAGGAATCAATCGTCTCCTCCTAGGCTCGCTATTAGCCTCCTGCTCCGGTATCTGCTTTGTTTGAGCTGCTGGAATCTGGTCTTGTAATAATAGCTCCAATGGTAGGTCGCCAACTGACTTCATCTTCTCCACCTCTCCTCTTAACAGCTTCACGAACTCCTTTGAGGCCCGAGTCTTTTTCAGCTTCTTTGTCAGCTTGCTCAACTCCTTAATTGATTTTCCTTGAATTGCAAGAGCATCCATGATGAGCTTCTAATTGTCTAGGAGCTTCTTCTAGTTGTCCAGAAGCTCCTTGAGAGATTCCTCCACTAAAGTTGGCACTTAGGGCTGTGCGGAAACTGACTGGGCTGCCACTGAACTAGATAGTATAGATAGCTTAGAAGTTGCTGCCTACATCCAGTTGTTGATGCTGGAGAGGGTCTGGTTCAACCTATGTGCAGTCAAAGGGTATGCTGACGAGGAGGGCACTGAGGAAGGTCTGGAAGTAGAAGGTTCGGCAGAAGGTTATGGTATTGCAGTGGGAGGCTTAGGATCAGTGACCACTACTACTAACTCTTCAGACTGACCAATAGAAGTAGTAGCTTTGCCCTTGGATTTTGGGTTTCCTAGACCCTGAAGGCTGTACTATGAGAAGGGTTTCTTGGGTTTTACCTTGGTATCGAAATTCATTTTTTCAACCTCCTAATCTTCCAAGTACATGGTGAGGAAGTTCGGAAAGGGGTAGGATCTCTCACCCTTGTTGACCACTCTGGTGATCATCCTGGACATGATATTCCCGACATTGATCGGGAACCCCGCCATGATAGCCGCCACTATAATCGCCCGAGAAACCGGCATGTCACTATCGTGAGTAGTGGGTTCTAATCTGCTGCAAACAAAAGTCTCCCAACCCTTTGCCTCGAAGTTCAAGGTGTTCCTATAGATAGGTACCCCCGCTGCGAACCAAGCTAGAGTAGTATCTGAGAGAGCAAGTAGTGATGCCAACCACGGGCAAGCCACCTCGTGCCACCTTCTCTAAGTACAACGACTCATCTTCATCATTGAAACCAATGTAGTCATTTATAGTCTTTCCATCGAACTTGATCTTCAGGTTCCGCACCTTAGTCATCAATATGCCCTTTTTAATGTGGGCGACATTAGCATAAAATTCCTTGACTAGGTGCTCATTAGCAGCCACCACCCTATTTGTGAAGTATTTCCACCCCACTCTTTTATCAAAGTGTTGCTTCACATTGAAGTTATGGGGTAGAAGATCCCGCTCTATAAACTAACGCTCATGTATGAGTGGCCTTTGAGGCCACCACTCCCTGAATTTGTGATATGCTTGCTCACTGATAAACCTTTGCTGCCACACCTCCGGGTTTCTTATCCTCTCCAGGCCTCCAGTCTGGGTATCCCCCCTCCCGTTAGCAGGTGTCTCAACATCTACATCTATGGGGTTCTGTCCAGGTGAAGAAGTTGTAGGAGATGCTGATGCTGAGGACTCACTATTCTTTGCAGAGCCATTAGACGACTTAGAAGAAACATGAGCAGTAGGAGTGGCTAGGGGTGTAGGAACGTCTGTCAATCTAAATCTCCCCGGGAAGTCTAGTATATGTGTGGGCACAGAGTCACTCTCTGAGGCCTCCCGGGAGGGAACATACTCACTCCCCTCGGAGTGGGATGAAGCTTTGTCTACAGCTTTGATACTTTTTCTCATTTTCCCAAATGATTGCCGGACTGCTTGGGGTAACTTGATTTGTCCTCGTCCCCTACCCCAGGAGGACTCTACTTTCCCCTTTTGTTTCTCACCGCCACCTCTAGATTTAACCATTGCTTGCAAATATAATCAGTGGAAGATTGTTAGTGCTGGTGCTAAAAGAAGCACTGAAGAACAATAGAGAATATATGACAGTATTGTAAAAACTTGCAGACCCGCTGACAGCGGATAAAGAAGTGCGGCCGCGGAATGAGCACCGTTGACCGTGGAAACCTAGGTGCGGCCGTGGAGGTATGGGGATCATACTACCCATCCTCTAATTCTATGGTCCCGCTGAGCCCGAAAAATTGTGCGCGACCGCGGAAGTTGCACCGCTGTCCGCGAAAAAACTACCGCGGCCGCGGACCCATATTATATACTTCTCTGAACATGTGCACTGCTAACCGCGAGAAATGTTGCGCGGCCACGGAGGTTGGGCCACTGTCAGCGGAATTTTCCACCGCTTACTGCATTTTTAAAAGCTTCCAACTCGGATTTTGCACAGACGCTGACCACGAAAATATATCCGCGGAGCGAAATTCAAAACACAACTGAGTTAACCTAGGGTTTCAATTTTTTCATGCATCTAGCGAATATCATCTACATTGTTTACCCAACTAGGTATTCAACAATCAATCTTAACTATTTAAGCCTAATTTAATTACACTAATGAGCCCTAAGTTAGAATTAAAAGAAAAAGAGGAAAAAGATGCAAAAACTAACAAATAAAAGAAAAACAAGAACAAATTGAATAACAATTATGAATTAAAAAGTTGAGTAATGAGTAATGGGAGTGGACTTCTAATTCATTGTATGTGCGGATTAGGGCTTGGATGAACCGTAAAATTTTAGCTTGAGAGTGAAGAGATCAAAAAGGGTTAAAGGTCTCATGACCTCCTATTTATAGAAAACACCCTGGGACCCACAGAACTCACCTGGCATGGCCGCGGAATATCACCGCAGTCCGCGCTTTTGACAAACAGAAGGGCTGGTTGATTGAAACTATCATTGAGAGCGAAAATGGCACGCGGCCGCGAAAAGGCACCACTGACCGCAAAAAATGCATCGCGGACACGGATGAAACTTCAGAGAAGTCTCATTTTGTACTTTTCAATCCCATGTCCGCCATCAAATTACGCCTCCGCGATATGGCCACCGCTGGTCGCGAAAAATGGAGCGCCGTCAGCGGTCCAACTTCAGACTGTGCCAAATTTTTCCAGCTTTGTCCTGCACTGCATCAAACATTCCGACACACATCTCACAACCATTTAGTTAAAAGCAAATCCAACACTAAAAAGAAAATCAAAAAGAAGACAAACACATGGGTTGCCTCCCAATAAGCGCCTGATTTAACGTCGCGACACGACACAAGTTACCATTAATCATTTGAGATAGATCGTTGCCACCACGTGGCTGTTATCAAACTTGCCAAGATAGTGCTTCACTCTGTGCCCCTTAACTTGAAGATTTCACCATTTTTATTTTTCAAATCAAGATCACCAAACGGAGTTACAAGCACCACCTCAAAAGGTCCACTCCATTTTGCCATGGTAAGTATGCCCGTATCAAAAAATGCATCGAGAACCAAGTCACCTTCCTTAAATTCCTTGATACGGGCATACTTGCCATGTAAGTACTTCATCTTGTCCTTATACAAGGATGAGCTGGAATAGGCATGAAACTGAAACTCATCAAGCTCATTGAGTTGTTCTACCCGGAGATTTGCTGCAACATCCTAATCAATATTTAACTTTTTCAAAGCCCACATGGCCTTGTGCTCTAACTCAACTAGAAGATGGCAAGATTTTCCAAATACCAACCGGTACGAGACATACCAATCGAAAGTCTTGTAAGTAGTCCTGTAAGCCCATAAAGCACCATCCAGTTTCTTTGACCAATCAGTCCTATTTGTATTGACAGTCTTTAACAATATGCGCTTAATCTCCCTATTGGAGACCTTAACTTGCCCACTAGCCTGAGGATGGCAAGGGGTTGAAACCTTGTGATTGACACCATACTTTTCAAGCAAAGTGTCAAATGTCTTATAGTAGAAATGAGAACCCCCATCACTGATGATTGCTCTAGGAGTGCCAAACCGAGTAAAGATATTCTTCTTGAGAAAAGCCACCACACTTCGAGCCTTATTTTTAGGTAAAGCCACGGCCTCAACCCATTTGAAAACATAATCAATGGCCACCAGAATGTATGTGTTGCCACATGAACTCACAAAGGGTCCCATGAAGTCAATGCCCCACACGTCAAATATGTCAACCTCAAGAATAGTGGTGAGAGGCATTTCATCCTTCTTTGAAATTCCACCTGCTCTCTAACACTCATCACATCTTTTCACAAGCTCATTTGCATCCTTGTATAATGTAGACCAATAAAAATCACAGCTAAGCACCTTTGAAGCTGTCCTCGTCCCACCATGATGACCACCGTAGGGAGAGGAATGACAAGCATCCAACATGCTCATTTGCTCCTCTTCCGGAATACATCTTCGGATCATACCATCATTATAAATTTTAAATAATTAAGGCTAATCCCAATAGTAGTCCAAGTTATCCCGTTTAAGCTTCTTCCTTTGGTTAGAAGAGATCTCACACAGAACAATACCGGTCACAAGAAAGTTGGCAACATCCGTGAACTAGGGCATGCTATTCACAGATACAGAGAGGAGTTGCTCATTAGGGAATTAATCATTAATTTCGAGGCCATCACGGGGTCTCCCCTCCTCCTCCAAGTAGGACAAGTGGTCCGCCACTTGGTTTTCACACCCTTTTCGATCAACAATCTCAAGGTCAAACTCTTGAAGCAATAGAACCCATCTCATCAACCGAGCCTTAGAATCCTTCTTTGTCATCAAGTAGCGGAGTGCTGCACGGTCAATATGAACTATCACCTTGGCACCCATGAGATAAGGCCTAAACTTCTCCATTGCAAACACAATTGCTAGCAACTCTTTTTCCGTCACCGTGTAATTAACCTGAGCATCATTCATTGTTTTGATGCATTATACACTTGGTGAAACATCTTGTTTACTCTTTGACCCAAGACCGCTCCTACTACAACATCACTTGCATCACACATGAGCTCAAAGGGTAAGCTCCAATTGGGTGCTGTAATGATGGGAGTGGTTGTTAATTTGTACTTGAGAAGTTCAAAAGTTTTCATGATGTTTACCTCGAAAATGGTAAGTATAATTAGATTTGATTTTGTGGTTCTAAAAATACATGATTTATTTTTATGCTGGTTGTTAGGCAGTAGATGCAAGTGTGAGACTAGAAAATAAGCTAAGAGCTTGAAAATAGTATGCTATGCAAACCGAGCGGCCGAGAGTCGGGGTCTCAAGCTAGCTTGTACTAGGCCTCAGGGTCGAGCTAAATGCTTGACTGGGGCGGATCGATGGGGGACTAACAGTCCTAAGAGCCTTGATGATGGCTCTTTATGATCAATGATGAATAATAAATGAAGAACAATCAATGAAACACAATAAATGTAAGCAATAAATCAAGGGAAAAACAATAGAGAATGTTCTTGTTCTTGTATTGAATATCATGTGTGCAATAAATGACAAGGGTTCCCTTTATATAGAAGGGGAAAATCCCAACATGGTACATGTATAATTATTACAAAGGAAAGTAGCTGGTACAACTACTTAAAGGTCCGGTAAGGACTTGCACTATTCTTGTAGGCGTTATCAGCTTTGATCACGCGCCTTGGGAATTTCCCACTTGTCCATGACAACAATAGTCAATTTGTGCTGCCTCGAGATCGGGTATAGGGAACCCTCAGGATCAGACCTCGAGCTGTACCTCGAGCCTCCTAGGATATTGAGCGTCATGTTGACCATAAAATTGAACTCTCCGATTTTAGCCGTGTATAGATAGTCCCCGTATTCTTAGAGTAAAAATGATAAGAAATGGTCTTGAATTCTTGCCTCATCGATACATTCATCACGACGTCAATTGCGCTATATCAAGTTATTGACGTGACAAAAAAGGTGCTTAAAGGTTGCACCCATATAGCCTTTGAGGAGCCTTTGAATTGATTACAGCGGGTGGCTACCGTTCGGCCAGCTCCAACGTACATGATTGGCCTCTATAAATACTCCTTCCTTCGCCCCTTATTTTCCATTGCATCATTAAACCTTTGAAAGAGTTCTTCTTACTTCTCTCTTGTGTTCTTCCTCTTATTACAATCTCTTCTCCCCTCTGAAACGTTTTTAACAAGAATGGCGAATACTTTCATCTCTGTCCCTCATGAAGATGTGCCTCCCTCTTCTTCACGCTCTTCTAAGGGTAAGGCAACAACTCCCCCTCTTCTTGAGTAATGCATCCCAGGGACCTGCGAAATGACCTTTGATTTCATGGTCGACAAGCCTTCTTTGAAGCCGGGGCGATGCGAACCTGTGTCCCGATACATTAGTTTAATAGCAGACACCGAGAAGGTGAAGGACGATTGTTGCTGGGGGGACGCGGTGCTAAAGGAGATCCTTTCTCGGGGAGTAGACATAATGACATACAAGGCTGGCTTCCTCAGTGTGTATACCTATCCATTTACTCTTGGCCTGGTCGAGCCATCCTCGCCTTCAATAGATCCCGTCATCCTCGACTTCTGCAAATGATACCGAGTGACTCTCGGCCAAATTCATTTGTCATTTTGGCATATTGTTTACATGATCAGGTATTTTGTGAACATGATTAAGGGGATGCCCTTCACTTTTGACTACTTGATCAGAATGTACAGTCCCCGACTCCTTCAAGGGGGTCTGATTAGGCTCCGATGCCGGGCCTCGAAAGTCTTTTTCGCTTGTACTGACGAGGTTATGGACAGGGGATGGATGAGCCGTTTTGTTCGAGTTAGGACTTCGGACCTGATCACAGCTAAGAAGATATTGTTCCCTGAAAGATGGAACACGAAACGTAAGTAGATACGCTGATTAAGTATTTTCTTTTCCTTTTGGATCAATTTCCCCATGAACTGACTTCCTCTGCCAATGCAGCTGACACGATGTACCCTAGTACGGTTAGAGATCTCTTGGGCTGGGTTGGTTGGCTAGATTTTCCTTGACTATATGTTGCGCGTGTGTGGTGCGGCCTGTCTAGGGCTCGATAGGAGGCCAAGAACCATGGTGAGCCCTTACTTCTACTGCAATCAAATCTCTCAGAAGAAACAACACAGATTGCACTTTTATTCCCTTTGTTTATATTTTATATTTGTGCAGGTTTGGGAGAGGCCACCTTGATGAGAGAAACACTGCCTGGGGAAGTGGATACCTCGAAACCCGACAAAGAGGAGAGAAAATGGAGGGAATCATCGACTAAGCCTCCGAAATCCAAGAAGGCTAAAGTGGAAAAATATAAGGCTGAATTAGCAGTCGTAAATCCAGAAGTGTTGGGGAGTCCCCGAGCTGAAGTCGAGGAGAAAAATGCTTCCTTGGCAGCACCCGAGGGAGGAGAAAACCTAACCGCCCCCCGTATTGCTAAGCCGGTGGCTTCTAGAGTGGAACTTAATGTTGTTGTTGTCCTACCTCGGGTTGAAGAGGCCTTCGAGGATGTATCTGGTAATGTCCCTTGCAGGTTGACAACCAAAGTATTCCTCGAGCTGAGGTGCATTTGGTAGGCGGTCCGAAGGAACCTAGTTCTGAAGCTCCTCAAGGACAAGAAACGACCCCGATTGATTCAGTTAGGGTTATTGTAGTGAGCGATTCCCCTTCGAGACGGACTTTACCCCCTAGGGAGATGCAGGATGCCCAGAATAAAGAACATTCCGATGTGGGCCCATCGGAGATAAAGATGCGTTTTAAAGGCCTTTAGCTGTTCTTGAGAAAAATCCTGAGCTCGACGCCTCACTTATCTTCAGTGATATGGATAGGCTCTGTGAGCGGGTAACTTTCTTCAAATTCTGCTCGGCGTTCCGCTCTTCGTCTTTCTAACTTTGTTTCTTTCATGGTTCCAGGCCAAGGTGCTTTATAACCAGACCTTTGCTAGGTTTCAAGCTGAGTTGACTCGCTACAAGGGCGAGCACAAGAAGCTCACCTCGGAAGCTGATGAGTTTAGAGCTTTTTTTACCAAGAAGGAGGAGGAACTCCGTGTCCTTGGAGATCATTTGCAGGCGGCGTCCCTAGAGAGGACTCACCTGACTGAGCAGTTATGTAGTTTTTGTTTGTTCTTGGATACATGCTTACCCGATTTCAGTGTTTTAATATCCTTGGGCTGATCTATGCAGCTTGAGAAGAAGGATTTTCTAATGCGGGAGGAGCTCCGAGCCAGAGACTCTGAAATTCTTGAACTCAAACGGCACGTGAGTGAGATAGCCTTTGAGAGAGATACCCTTCAGGGAAAAATGGTCTTAGTCATACATCAACTTCGTGATACGAGGGTGGAGATCAATAAGTACAAAGAACTTCATGTTGAGTTAGTTGATGTGCTATTAGGGATCTAGGCTGAAGTTGAGGTGCTTGTATCCTCTCACAAAGAGGATGATGTTGCTGCAAATGCTTAGGTCAGGAAGGTGTCCGAGGGGGCCGAGCTCAATTGACCCGAGCTGTTCCATTCCCAGTTAGAATCTCGGAGGCAGGCTCTCGAAGACATACGTTCAGGGGGCATCGATTTGTCCTCCTAGATCGAGAGGTTGAAGACCCTAGAAGAGGAAGCTGCAGCCCTGCTTCCCTCTGAAGGTGAGTTGAGCAGTGGGTCGGAAGATGATGAATGATACCCGAAGGGGAAGGGGCCATTGACGAACTGGGGGCCGTGGATGGAGCAATTGAAGGCACAACCTCCGAAGGAGCCGTTGAAGGCATAGCCCCGGCGGTAGATTAGTGTTTTGCTTGCTTTCTCCCCTATATGGGCTTTAGGCATAGGCATTATAAATGCACCCTTGTGAACTTTCAGTATATATGTAAAAAAAAACCTTTCTTTTTTCATCATTTCTCATTTTCCATTGCTTTTTAGGAATAAACCGCGATGTCTTTTGACAATTGGTCCGAGATTTTGGACCTCGAGTTAAACCCTTAGGTTTTTGCTATTGTTGAGCGATTCACAATGGTCGAAAGTTGACCGTTTGGGGCTTAGTCCCCCAGTCAAGTTTTGACTTGAGTTCATCGACCTTTAGGTCTAAAGATTGGTCCTGAGGCTATTTAGGCCGACCCTTAGGCTCTTATGCGTTGGGTCGGTACGGCCACTACTATAGGCTGTCATACGCATTGGGTCGGTACGACCTCTAATTTAAGCCGGCGACAGTGGCTCTCATGTATTGGGTCGGTACAACCTCTAATTTAAGTTGGCGACAGTGGCTCTCACGCGTTGGGTTGGTACGACCTTTAATTTAAGCTGGAGATAGTGGCTCTTATGCGTTGGGTCGGTACGACCTCTAATATAGGCTTTATTTTTCCCTCGTTAAAGACTTTTTTGAAGTTTTTTTGTTCGCCCGACTCTTCGACGATCCAATAAGAACCTCGACTATGAGTCGTTATATGACGATAAATGAGAACCTCGGGAGGTTTCGCTCAATGGCTGAATTGTTTCGAAGACTATTGTTTGGAGCTAATATGATCGAAGCTCTTTTGCTTATGCCGAGGGTAGCCTGATTAATCTGTTCTTTTCGATGTTTTTCGAAGTAATTGAAGGCCTGTGCTTTTATGGCAATGGTTGGGCATCCCCGAGTTGCGTTAGTTTAGCTGGTATAGCCTTGTGATCGTAGTCATTGTATTTGGATGTAGCCTTTTAGTCCCCGAGTGAAGTAGCTTCGGCGTCTATATCGAGGGTATGCCTTTTGAGGGGTCTTGCAAGTTCGAATATATAGTCTTAACTTTAAGATCAGGATTATGTCTTTTGTATGGTCTTATAAGTTTGAACATGCCTTACTTGAGATCTTACAGATAGGTTACTTGGTACAAGTATAATTCATGCCTTGCTTGAGGTCTTACAGATAGGTTACTTGGTACAAGTATAATCGTGCCTTGCTTGATGTCTTACAGATAGGTTACTTGGTACAAGTATAATCGTGCCTTGCTAGTCTTACAGATAGGTTACTTGGTACAAGTATAATTCGTGCCTTATGGAGGTCTTATGAGCTCGAATTTGCCTGCTTAGGGCCTTATGCTGTTGATAACGCCTCACGAAGGTCTTATATTTTTTAGCATTTCCACATGGAGGGATTTCGGGCTCGAGGTTACCTCGTGGAGGTTTTACGACCTTGATTTCTTGATGGCTCGATGGGGTGACAGTCGGTGACAGTCCCCGAGACATTGAAAGCTTTTGGCCTTGGAGTCGTTCCTTGTAAACTTGATGTCGCCTTATTGAGGGCTTATTGAAGCGCAAAGTGTTTTGATGGTAAAAATTTCGAAAAATATTCCTTGATTATTTGGTACAAGTATACATAGTTTTCGCCATTTGAAGGTTCGATTGTTCTATGCGGACACAGCTCTTTCGACCGTTTGGTCTGATACATCATCTTTCTATTGAGACCTTTTTTGGCTTGTCTTGATTTCTTTAGGGAGATGATCTCTCGGGGGGATGCCCCCTAGTATTCGAAAAATATTCCTTGATTACTTGGTACAAGTATACATAGTTTTCGCAGTTTGAAGGTTCGATTGTTATATGCGGACATAACTCTTTCAACCGTTTGGTCTGATACATCATCTTTCTATCGAGACCTTTTTTGGCTTGTCTTGATTTCTTCAGGGAGATGATCTCTCGGGGGGATTCCCCCCAGTATTCGAGGTTGATTGAAGAGTAGCCTTGAATACTTGTTAAGTTCTACTTAGGTAGCATATAGATGTTGCCTCGTTAAAAACCTTGCCGGTAAAACCCATTTTGGGATAAAATTCGATCGAAGGAAAAGAGTGCAATGCATGCTTTAAAACCCAAGGTTTTTAAGTCGAAGGATGTTTTGGCGTCTTCCATCTGACACTTCAGTAGTAATAGCATTTGAGGATTGATATGTTCCAATTTCTCGAAAGATGTTCACCTTCCATGGTACCGAGCTTGTACAACCCTTTTCGATAACTTCGAGTATGCGGTACGGTCCTTCTCGGCTTGGGCCTAGCTTCCCTTCATTAGGGTTTCGAGTGTAGTCAGTCATAAATAAAATAAATCTAGCTTTACCTGGTGCCATTGGTAGTGGTCCAACGATGTCATCCCCCACTTCATGAATGGCCATAGTGACAAAACCGAATGTAGATGATCATCGGGTTGGTGATCATCGGTGCAAATCTCTCGCATTTTTCACATTTTCGGACGAATTCTTTGGTGTCCTTATCTATGTTGTCCCAATAGTAGGCCGCTCTAATTACCTTTCGGACTAAGGAATCGGCGCCAGAGTGATTTTCGCAGGTGCCCTCGTGGATTTCTCGGAGTACATAATCATTATCCCCGGGTCCCAGGCATACCGCTAGGGGCCCATCAAAGGTTCTCCTGTATAGTTCCATTTTCGTCAAGCGAGAACCAGGCTGCTTTAGTTCGCAAGGCCCTCGACTCTTTTGGGTCGGCGGATAGCTTTCTGCTTCCAAATAGTCGATATATTTATTTCTCCAATCCCATGTTAGGCTAGTGGAGTTGATATCGGTATGGCCTTCTTCGATCACTGATTTGGATAGTTGGACAACTGCCCCGGGGAGTATGTCATCTTCTCGACTGATGATCCCAGGTTTGCGAGGGCATCGACCTCGCTATTCTGTACCCGAGGTATGTGGACCAGAGTCCATTCTTTGAATCGGTGCAATGTGACTTGAATCTTGTCTAAGTATCTTTGCATCCTGTCTTCCTGAACCTCGAAGCTCCCATTTACCTGCTTTACCACCAGAAAAGAATCACATTTTGCTTCTATGATTTCCGCTCCTAAGCCTTTGGCCAATTCCAGACCTGTAAACATAGCCTCATACTCGGCTTCATTGTTAGTCAGCCTTACAGTTTTTATAGATTGCCTAATTATGCCGCCCGTAGGTGGCTTCAGAACTATGCCTAGCCCGGACCCTTTCACGTTCGAGGCGCGTCAGTGAACAAGGTCTATACCCCCGAAGATGTGCTCGTGGTTAGCAGAAGTTCTTTCTCTACCTCGGGCACGAGGGCGGGCGTAAAGTCGGCCACAAAATCCGCCAGAATTTGTGACTTGATAGCCGTCCGGGGTTTATATTTGATATTGTACCCTCCGAATTCGATGGCCCATTTAGCCAGTTGACCCAATAACTCGGGCTTATGCAATATTCTCCGAAGGGGATATGTCATTAAAACATAAATACGATGGCATTGAAAATAAGGCTTTAAGATGCGCTTATTAATGCAAGAGCTAATTTTTCTAGGTGCGGATACCTGGTTTCTGCATCTCCTAGGGTCCGACATACATAATAAACAGGGAATTGCATACTTTGTTCTTCTCGAAACAGCATACCACTTACCGCTACCTCGGATATGGCCAGGTACAAATATAGCGTTTCATCTTCCTTTGGAGTGTGGAGTAAAGGTGGGCTTGTCAGATATCGCTTCAACTCCTCCAAGGCGTGTTGGCATTCCAGAGTCCATTCGAAGCTATTTTTCTTTGTGAGCAAGGAGAAGATCTCAATATGAACCGGCCCAAGGCCGCTATCCGCCCGGTTAGCCATTGTACGACCTTCACATTGTTCACCATCGTGATTTCTTCGATGGCTTTGATTTTGTCGGGGTTGATCTCAATTCCCCTATTTGACACCATGAAGCCTAAGAATTTGCCCGAACCCACTCCGAAGGCACACTTCTCGAGATTAAGTTTCATGTTGTAGCTTCTGAGGATGTCAAATGTCTCCTGCAAATGAGTCAAATGGTCCTCTGCGCGCAGGGACTTAACTAGCATATCGTCAATGTAAACTTACATGGATTTGCCTATTTGGTGCTCGAACATCTTATTAACTAGGTGTTGGTACTTGGCTCCCGCATTTTTTTAGCCCTAAGGGCATCACATTATAGCAATACGTACCATACTTCGTGATGAACAAAGTCATCTCCCTGTTCTCGGGGTTCATCTGAATTTGATAATACCCCAAGTAGGCGTCGAGAAAGGTGAGGATCTCGTGGCCGGCCATGGCATCGATCAAGCGGTCGATGTTGGGCAACGGGAATGAATATTTGGGGTAGGCTTTATTCAAGTTTTTATAATCTACGCACATTCTTAACTTATTCCCCTTCTTGGGAACTACCACCACATTAGCCAAGCATTCGAGATATTTTACCTCCCTAATAGACCCTATTTTGAGGAGTTTTGTTACCGCTTCCTTGATGAATGTGTGTTTTATCTCAGAATGAGGTCTCCTTTTTTGCTTCACCGGTATGAACTTGGGGTCGACACACAGTCGATGGGTGGTTATTTCCGGCGGGATCCCTGTCATGTCTAAATGGGACCAAGCAAATCAATCGATGTTATTAATAAGAAATGAACAAGTTTTTTCTTGAGTGTGGGGGTTAGTTCCATTACCAGGTATACCTTCCGATCTGGGAGATGCTTGCTCAAAACAGCATGCTCCAGTTCTTCAATTGTTGACTTTGTTGCATCCGATTCATCGGGGACAACGAAGGTTCGGGGAGTGAAGAAGTCTTCTTCATCGTCCTCGAGGGTCTATTTGTATACTGGCTCCTTCGAGGGGGAGGGTATAGAAGTTGGTACCTCCCCGTGAACCATGAACATCTCCTTTGCCGCATGCTATTCCCCATATACCATTTTTATTTCATCCTCTATTGGAAACTTCATCATTTGATGAAGGGTTGATGGTACTGCTCTCATGCAGTGTATCCATGGCCTTCCAAGCAATGCATTGTACCTCATATCACCTTCGGTGACATGAAATTTGGTATTCCGAACTATATCGAACATGTTGACCGGGAGGGTGATCTCCCCTTCATTGCTTCTTCAGCAATGTTGAAGCCGTTGAGGACTCGGGAGGTAGGTATGATTTGGTTGAGCAGTCCGAGCTGTTCTACCACCTTCGACCTGATTACGTTGGCCGAGCTACCTGGATCTACGAGTACAAGTTTAACCTGAATGTTATTCAAGAGAAATGAAATTGTCAGCGCATCATTATGTGGATGAGATAAGGTCTCGAATTTCTCTTCACTGAATGCAAGGATGTCCTCGGGCATGCGGCCCCGAATTTGCCCTTCTGCTGCAGTGGAAACTTTTGTCCGCTTGATCATGGGTCCTTGAGGAACGTCGGTACCTCCAATGATCATATGAATGATGTGCTGAGGTTTTTTCATTCCATTCCTCCTATCTATCTCTCTTTCCTTCAGGGTTGGAGCTTTCTGTGCTCCCAGTTGGTTTTCTTGGTGGATACTCCTGTTAGTGGGGGAGCTTATACCGACATGTTGGCCATTGCATGAGACCATATCCACGGGGATTGGTTCTGGTGCGTCCTTAGGGTTTCGTGATGGTACACCGATACCTGGAATAGCTACACCATTCTCTCCATGGTCCTCAAGACCGTTGTTTTCGTGTTCATTCACTGCGTTAGACATTTTGACTTAAAATCAAAGATTCTTGGACAAGAAAAAGTGTGAAGAATAACTTGCGTTATTTAGTAAACCAGCACGAAAACAATCACTATTATTTTTAGCCCCACGGTGGGCACCAAACTGTTTATCTCGAAAATGGTAATTACAATTAGATTTGATTTTGTGGTTTTAAAAATATGTGATTTATTTTTATGCTAGTTGTTAGGCAGTAGATGATAATTGTGAGACTATAAAATAAGATAAGAGCTTAAAAATAGTATGCTATGCAAACCGAGCGTCCGAGAGTCGGTGTCTCGAGCTAGCCTGTACTGGGCCTCGGGGTCGAGCTAAATGCTTGACTGGGACCGATCGATGGGGGACTAACAATCCTAAGATCCTTGATGATGGCTCTATATGATCAATGATGAGTAATAAATTAAGAACAATCAATGAAACACAATTAATGTAAGCAACAAATCAAGGGAAAGACAATAGAGAATGTTTAAGTTAGAGAGCAGAGAATGTTCTTGTTCTTGTATTGAATATCATGTATGCAATAAATGAGAAGGGTCCCCTTTATATAGAAGGGGGAAATCCCAACATGGTACATGTATTATTATTACAAAGGAAAGAAGTTGGTATAACTACTTAAAGGTTCGGTACAGACTTGCACTATTCTTGCAGGCGTTATCAGCTTTGATCATGTACCTTGGGAATTTCCCACTTGTCCATGACAACAATAGTCGATTTGTGTTGCCCCGAGATCGAGCATAGGTAATCATCGGGGTCAGACCTCGAGTTGTACCTTGAGCCTCCTGTATATTGAGCGTCATGTCGACCATAAAATCAGAACAATCAAAATGTGGTTGTAACCTGAGTACCCATCCAGAAAGCAGTAGAAGGCACGCCTAGAAAGTCTATCTAGCATTTGGTCAAGAAAGGGAAATGGAAACTAATCTTTGCGGGTCACTTTATATAGCTTGCGATAGTACATGCACACCCTCCATCCGGTGATAGTCCTGGTGGGTATTAACTCATTTTGCTCATTGGTAACAACAGTCATACCACCCTTATTCGGCACACATTGCACCGGTGAAGTCTAAGAACTATCTGAGATGGGGTACACAACCCCTGCATCTAACCACTTGATCACCTCCTTTTTGACAACCTTTTGCATAGCCTCGTTCAACCTTCTTTGATGTTCCATGGAGGGTTTGGCATCGTCTTCAAGTATAATTTTGTGCATGCAAAAGGTGGGCTTATTCCCCGAATATCAGCTAGAGTCCATCCAATTGCCTTCTTCCTTTTTGGAGCACCTCCAGTGTTGCATCTACCTGCACGTTAGTAAGACAAGACGAATGAATAACAGGTAAAGTTTAACTAGGGCCCAAGAATTCATACCTGAGGTGTGAAGGAAAAGGCTTCAACTCCAAATGGGAGGTTCCTCAATTGAGGGCTTTGTTGGCGGAGTTTTTCAATTCTCAAGATCCAAAGAAAGCTTACGGGGCTCATAAGAGTAAGAGCCCATTCTGTGCAAAGCATTAACACACTCCACCCGACCTTCATCTTCATTCACATCAAGGTTAAACAATACCGCTTCTAGAGGATCCTCCACATTGATCATGGCACTAGTATCATCAACTATCACCTCCGTGACAAGATCCACAAAAGCGCAAACTTCACTACTGTTTGACTGCCTCATCGATTTGCACACATGAAAGAAAACTTTTTCGTCACCCACCCGGAAGGTGAGCTCCCCTGCTTTCACATCAACCAATGTCTTCCCTGTTGCTAGGAAAGGTCTTCCCAATATTATCAACACCTCATAGTCGACTTCACAGTCCAGAATCACAAAGTCAGCAGGCAAAATAAACTTGTCCACCCGGACAAAAACATCATCAATAATATCAAGCGACCTCTTTATTGTTCTATCCGCCATTTGCAATCTCATTGATGTAGCTCTCGGTTGACCAATACCCAAAATTTTGAACACAGAGTAAGGCATCAAATTGATACTTGCCCCCATATCACACAATGCCTTTGCAAAATCTGCACTCCCAATGGTACATGGAATGGTGAAAGCGTCGGGATCTTCAAGATTTGGAGTCATTAAGTGCACAATTGCACTTACTTGATGAGCCATTTTGATGGACTCACAATCCATAGATCTCTTTTTAGTCACCAAGTCTTTCATAAACTTGGTGTAACCCGACATTTGCTCAAGATCTTCCACCAAAAGAACATTGATTGACAAGTTTTTCATCATCTCAATAAACTTTTTAAATTGGTTTCCATTCTTTTGCTTTGCAAGTCTTTGAGGGTAAGGTGGAGGAGGCCTTGGCAAAGGAGCCTTGGCTTTAGGCACAACCATTTCCGGAATGTCTATTACGTGTTACCTAGACGGGTTCACGTCATCTTGAGTCTCCACCTCATTATCCCGTATATCAATTATCACTTCAGCATTCAAATTCTCTTCACTCACTTGTTCATCAACGATAGGAACATCATCATCTTGCACTTCAACCTCATCACTCACAACTTCCTTTTGCTTGGAGGTATTCATATCACTACCTCGACCGCTTCTAGTGATCACCACATTGCATGTACGGTATTGTTCCCACCCTTCAGGTTTACTACCGTATCACTAGGTAGAGCCCCCTTAGGGTGAGTGTTCAAAGATTGTGAATCTGGCCAAGTTGAACCTCCAAGTTTCGGATTGAAGTATTATGGGATGCTAATTGGGCATCAGAGTCGGCATTCTTTTTCAGCATTTGTTCAAACATCATCTCGATCCTTCCCATCTCATTGTTTGACGAGCTAGGACCTTGGGATGGAAATGGAGGTGGGTTTTTTGGTTGTTGATACATCGGAGGTCTTTGAAAGCCTTGCCCTCGATTTCCTTGATTTCCATTATTCCAACCCCCTTAGGTGTTGTTTCCTCCCCAATTGTTGTTTTTGCCACTCCAATTGCCCTGGTTGTTCTAATTGCCCCAATTCTGATTGTTGTTCCCCCAGTTGCTATTTCCCTGTTGGTTTTTATTTCCCCAGTTTCCTTGGGATCTCCATTGTTGTTGTTGGTTAGGAGCATTGCCCTTTTGTCCTTTCTAATTGTTCACGTACTGGACTTCTTCACTTTGCTTATCATACCCATCATCTTGGTTGAAACCACCGTTACCCTGCTCATATTGATTCGGATTACCTTGACCTTGTTGACCTCTTTGTCGCCTCTTTTGGCCAACATGTTGACACCTTTCATAGCATTTACTTGTCTTGGTGCTTGAACTTGCTGCAATTGAGCTTTTACCAACTGGTTCATTGTTATATTTAACTCTGCTATTGCCTGGCCATGGTCGTGGAGCTCTTTGTGCAGGTGAATGACAGTGGGATCACCCTGTGGCACATTAGCTCAATTTTGCCAAGCTAAGGAAGTATCTGCCATCTCATCCAAGATCTCACACGCCTCAGCATAAGGTGTGTTCATAAAAGTTCCCCCTGCTAGCTAGTTCACTACACATTGATTGGTCGTGTTAATGCCACAGTAGAATGTCTGCTGGATCATTGCTTCGGTCATGTCATTGTTCGGACATTCTTTCACCATTGTACGATACCTTTCCCAGATCTGATGAAGTGGTTCATTAGGTTCCTATTTGAAGGCCAATATCTCATCTCTCAATGTCGCCATATGCCTCGGCGAGAAAAACTTAGCTATAAACTTGTCTGCCAACTCATCCCACATAGTGATAGAATGGTTGGGAAGCCTTTCGAGCCAGTCCAAAGCTTTCCCTCTAAGTGAAAAAGGGAATAATCTCAATCTCAATGTATCCTCCAACACATTTGTCTATTTTCTTCCCCAGCAGGTATCCACAAAGCCTTTAAGATGTTTATATGCATTCTGATTGAGAGCGCCTGTGAAGTACCCTAGTTGCTCCAATAAAGTCAACATCTCATTTGTAATTTGGAAATTGCCCACCCGGATCCGGGGTGGGACAATTGCACTTGCGTATCCTTCATTTGGAAGCAGCCAAGGAGTGACTCTTGGAGGAGGTGGGGGAGGGTCTGGAATATTTTCATTGGCCTGGCGGCCTCTTCTTTGTCCTTGAGGTACTAGAGGCACCTTATGTTAGCCATTATCATCTACCTCCTCCCTCGAGAGAACATTTCCAAGAGGATCATTGTTTGCCATGTTGTACCTGAATCAATTGACTCACATAAGTTAGTAAAACAGAAGGAAAAAAAAACAAGACACAAAACTAGTCAGATAGATAGCCAAAACCATTTAGCTCCCTGGCAACGACGCCGAAAAGTGATCGGCTCTAACCCTATACCACTATAGAATGACAAGAGTAGTCGATGCAACTTTTACCTGAAAGGTCGGGATCGAATCCACAGAGAGCTAATATTGGTTTGGAATTGGGTTTCTATCTAATCTAGCTATGTGCGATGTTCTTAATTGCACATCCAATCATGCTTTGTTTGGTTACTATTCTACTTTTAACACTAATGAAGAATGAAAATAAGCTAAGTATGATATTTTTGTAAGGTTTTCTTAATTGGTAAAAAGGCACTAAGGAAGTGAATTACACCTAGGTGGGTATGTAACAGGGCATAAAACTTAGGGCAAACTTGTTGTAATTGGGATCATGATATAACCATTGCACATAGTTACTCACTCTATACCTATTAGTAGTTTGAGTAACTTTGCCCTAATTGACTTTCTCAAGCCCAATTAGGTGTTTACACAATGCAAGCAAAATTGGCTCAAGTCGGGTATTACTATCTCTAGGTTTAACCCTTTAATTGGGGCTATCAATCTCTTGAATTCACCCTAATTCCTTGTTAGCCTGAATTTCCTAGTTTTAGTCTCTCTTTCTCAAGAAAAGCCTAAGTCAAAAAGGCACAAATCGGTATTTGCAACCACCAATTCAATAATTAAAGCATAAATCAAGCTGAATATCACTAACCCATAAACATTTAAGCCCTAAAATTGAAGACCTATTAAATACCCACACTAGGGTTGGTCACAACCCTAGCTAATGGGTTTAGCTACTCATAATCAAAGAAGAAATTGAAGATGGAGATGAAATATAAGCCATAAAAAGTAATTATAAGAGTAAAATCTAAGATTAATTGCTAAAGATGTTCTAAAATTACTCAAAAAGGTAAAAAAAGCGGCTGTTCACATGCTCCCCAAAACAATAGATGTCCTAAAAATCTGAAAAAGAACTATTTATACACAGCTAAATTTTTCGGATAAAATTGCCCCTATGGAGATTTCGCTGACAGCGGAAAATAGGTCGCCTCAGCGCTATGACTACTGCGGCCGCGCAAAAGCAAGAGCGGACCGCGGTTTTTCACTTTTTAGCTGGTTCTGAACTTGAGTCCGCTAGGAGGGGAAAAACACCCGCCTCGACGCTCCTTCAACCGCGAAATATGATCGCGGACCGTGCTTTTCAATTTGAGCTCCCAACTAATGTTCTTTGATTCTTCATTCCGCTGAGGGCGAGAACTGGACCGCGGCCATATTAGATGATACTGTTTCCGCGCAATTTAACCGCTGGCAGCGATGACTGTTAAGCTTCAGAAACACTCTCTGAATCCTTAAACCCCTGAGAGCGGCATAAGGACTGCCTCAGCGGTAGATCCCTCGCATCCGCTGCTATTTCTCATTGTCAGCGCCCCTTTGATTTCAACTTTGAACTTGTGCAGGTTTCACTCCTTTTTTTAGATGGTTATGACTTTCTTGTCTCTTTTTGACCCAACACTGCAACCAAGCACAATAAGTTAGCTTTCAGGAATACCTGCACACATTTTTAATCCAAAACCTAAGCAAAAAGGAGCATAAAATAGGCTAGAATCCCTAGTTATCAAGCACGAAGTGTGATGCCGTGCATATTTCTATTATTGATTGCATGGTGAGGATTGAGAGTAAACACACGAAGGGTGATGCCATACATTTTCTGTTTGTTGTGTTCATTTGCTGTTGGTTCAAGTGTTTTAACTCTTTAAATTCCTTACTGCTATAATTCTTTATGTGAAACCCCCATAGTATGTTGCCCCTTCCCGTACATTTCTGCTTAGTTTTTATTACTTGTTACTATGTTATTATACTGATTAACTACACGGGTTTATGATGTTTGTCGTGTCATAGCCTCGTCACTACTTCGCTGAGGTTAGGCTTGACACTTACCAGTACATGAGGTCAGTTGTATTGATACTGCACTTTGCAATTCTGTGCAGATCTCGGTGCCAGTCCGTGTGAGTAGAGTTGGGTGGCTGCCTTCAGTCTAGTGGAGACCCGAGATAGTCCTGCAGGTGTCGGCAGGCCTTAGCGTCCCCTTCTATCCTCTTTCTTTTCTATTTTATCTATTTCCGAGATAGATGTGTATTTCTTTGTTCAAGCCATTGTTTGTAGTATTTGTAGACTGTCCGTGGGTAGTGACACCAGTTCTGAGTAGAGTTTTATTACGGTTTAATTATTTGTATTAAGATAATCTGTTAAATTCTATTCTTCCACATTTATTCCGCTGATTTATTTTTGTTGACTTGTAAGTTATTAAAAGATAAAAAAGGTAAAATAATCAGTAATGTTGGCTTGCCTAGCGGGTACAGTGTTAGGCGCCATCACGATCCCAACGGTGGAAAATTTGGGTCGTGATAGTATATTTGAAAAGATCGTCAATGGTTGTGGTGCGATGAATAAAATCTTTCTACTTTTAACATAAAGGTCTCATGTTTGAGCTTTGAGAATGAAAAAAATTCTTGCAATTATGGAGTATTTCCCCGTTAATGGACATCATGCGGCGGTGGCCGCGTGAATCTGAATTAGTGGGTGTCCCAAAGCAAATATCAAAAACGAACGGAAACTAAAAAGCGTTAGGGGTTCTGCGAGAGAAGTGCTAGGGGTTTCAAAGGATTACTTGTCACACCTCGTAAGTTTAACTTCATACCGTTATATGCATTTGATATGGCATTTTGAGTGGAATATTTTTTTTTTAAAAAAAGTTTGAAAAATATGATTTTATATAGTTATTAATATTACTACTTTCGAATATGCTTTAAATATACACATAATATGAGAAAAGTCTATGAGATTTTATTTATTGTAAAGATATGAATTATTTTTTTCACAAGAAAAGAAGATTATCTTTTTACCATTTTAAGAATTAACTGTACAAAAATTTGTACTCTTTATATGAGAATAGAAAAATTAGAAGTTGGAAAAATATGTGCATTTTTTTACATGGATATTTTTATGAAATAATAGTGTATGTATTAATTTTATATGGTACCACATGACCATGATAATAAGATATATAAAATGTGTTAAAAGTGGGTAGTAGTTTAAGTAATTTGAGATAATTCCTAAGTAAGTATGTATTTTTAAGTAGGTGATTAATTAGTAAATGAAATTTTTGGATAAGATTAAGGGGGCATCATCCCTTAACGTGGCAGCCCATATAAGTGACTCTTTAAGTCACATTTCAAGGTGGCATGATTTGCAAGTTTTGTAGATTAGTCATCCCTAAAGTGGGTCCCACTCACAAGGTTAAAGATCAACCTCCTTAATTAATTACAGGTATGGGTTAGAGATCTATTCAGTTCCAACTTTTCTCTTTCAGTTTCCAAACTTCTTCATCAATTTCAGAATTTTCTTCCAAAGTACTACAAGCTTCATTTGGTATTGAAATCTTCTAGAGATATTTCTTCATTGTGAAAAACTTGTGAATCCACTTAAACTTATTATGAGCCTTTCGTAAAGGCAATAAGCTGAGTTAAGGTGTACTGACTAATGACTATTTGTTCTGGCTGCTGCTATTATCAACTAAAAAAACATGTAGGAAATTATCTTTGGTTGAGAAAAAAAAAGGTGGCATTCAAATTTTGATGGAGTACAAGCTAATCTTTGCTTATCCCCTTTAAGATTAGAAGATACAGTATCATATTTCAGAGAGATTGCATACGTGATTTACAATGGCCGGAGCTGTAACGCGAGATTTCGCTATTCTAAGGAAGCACGGTGCAATCTTTCTCAAGAATATCGAATGGATTTTTTCCTACTACGATCTTGTCGTCACGTGTTTGGTCGCAATAAACTTGTGTTAGAGGGATTGTCAAGAGAATCGACTCAGGTATGTTAAGTCTAACCCTTCTTTCTTTTGGCATAATCCAAATAACAATACGTAAATGTAATGTTATTCCATAAGTGGTTCTACACTTAGCAGTTGAGAATGTCTATATTATTCATTCCTGTAAAGTAATCAAGCATGTCTAAGTATGTATCTAGTTTCCGATTGAAGTATTTGATAAAGATGTTAATGCTTATAATATAGTGATACATGTACATGCATTTTCATGTATTTACCACCGTGCTATGGTCGGTCAGGCAGTTACCACCGGTTGGGTTGTTATGTATCATTATTTACCACTGGTTGGGCAGTTACACATTTACCACTGAGCAACGACCGGTCGGACAGTCATGCATTTACCACCGAGCTGCGACCAGTTGGGCAGTTACATATTTACCGTCGAGCTACTACCGGTTGGGCAGTTACATATTTACCACCGAGCTATGGTTGATCGGGCAGTCATGCATCATACGATATGGTGGCACTTCAGAGTTTCAGGTTGATTCCTATATGTCTTTAATTAATGTTGACTTATTGTTATATTTTAGTTCTGCCTTACATACTTAGTACATTATTCGTATTGACGTCCTTTTGTTGGGGACGCTGCATTCATGCCTGCAGGTATAGATAATCAAATTGACGAGCTCTCATAGTAGATGAGATTGACATTCGGCGAAGGATCAGTAAGACTCCACCTCATTCGGAGTGCAGTCGAGTCTATGAGTCATTGTGTCAGAGTTTCGCTACAGACTTATGGGTAGGTCGGTACCCTATCCCATTTGATGTCAAATAATCTTAGAGGCTTTGTAGATAGAGGTTCATTTTGTACAGTATGTCAGAGGCCTTGACGGCCCATATGTATTCATGTTTTAAGAAAAATAGTTTAGTGATACAGTGTTTTTCCACTTACAGTTGTACATTACGAGTTGTGACCATGTTGTCCCATGATAGTTACAAAGAAAAAAAAAGTTGCAGAGCAGTTCGCTTGGGCCAGTGCGGCACCGGGTGCCAGCCACGCCTCCCCAGGTTTGGGGCGTGACAAAGTGGTATCAAAAAGGGTCGTGTCCTAGGGAGTCTACAAAGCCATGCCTAGTAGAGTCTCACTTATGGGTGTGTTGTGCGCCACATTTATAATTGAGAGTTGTAGGGCATTTAGGAAATATTACCCTTCTTTTGTTTCCAGATCGTGCCATAGAGTTGAGTCGTAAGAAGTCTTATGAAGCTTTCGCTAGATATTTTATGCACCAGAGTGCATGTATCATAGTAGAGCTTTAAGGCGTACTGTGGAAGGGAGGTTATGAAAAAATAGAAGATACGATGTGAGATTAAAAAGTAAGTAAGGTAAAGGTGAAGAAGATACGAGATACTCAAGTACAAAAGGTTGTGCATAGTCGATAATTCAGATAGTCGATACTTCAGATATAGTTTCGGTTTTAGTTTAATTTACAAAGGAGACCCTAGAGAATTTTTTTGTAAATCTCTAAGAGTTAACATTCGAGGACGAATGTTCTAAAAGGAGGAAGGATGTTACACCCGTAAGTTTAACAACCTTGATACCGTTATATACATTTGATATGGTATTTTGAGGGGAACATTTTTTTTAAAAAAGTTTAAAAAATATGATTTTAATATTGAGAATAACTGGATAAGTATGGATTTTTAAATAGGGGATTAATTAGTAAATAAAAATTTTGGATAAGATTAAGAGGGCATCATCCCTTAACGTGGCAGCCCATATAAGTGACTCTTTAAGTCATATTTCAAGGTGGCATGATTTGAGAGTTTTGTAAATTAGTCATCCCTAAAGTGGGTCTCACTCACAAGGTTAAAGATCAACCTCCCTAGTTAATTAAAGGGATGGGTTAGAGATCTATTCAGTTCCAACTTTTCTCTTTCAGTTTCCAAACTTCTTCATCAACTTCAGAATTTTCTTCCAAAGTACTACAAGCTTCATTTTGTCACGACCCAAGTTCGCCCTCCGTGAACTGTCATGACGGCACCTAGTCTCTATGATTAGGTAAGCCTAACAATTTGCAGAAAAAGAAACAAAATGCGGAAAAAAACTAATAAAAACTGAAGAGAAGCAATTATAGAAACGTTTAAGATGCCGCTCGACATATACTAATACAAGATCTCAAAAACTGAACAACTTCCCAAAACCCGAAATCTCATAAAATCACAAGCTGTTGAATAACTACAAGTGTCTAACTCCAGAATGTCTAAACAAAAGTAAATACAGAAGGGCTAATATTATGAGAGAGAATGGAAAGGGACTCCTTGGTCTGCGGACGCGGCAGATATACCTCGAAGTCTCTGGAGATTTGCCTCGCCTCAAGGGTAGTAGGACTGACTCCAGTAGTGCCAAGCCTAACCTCGGTCGAGTAGTGACGAGGAAGGTTAGAGCCCTACTGATTATAGCTGAAATACGAGGTAAAACAGTATAGAATACGACAATATAATTAAATACTAACAGTAAGAAGTAACACAGGATAATAAGAATAACAACAAATATACCAAAGACAAAATAATCACAAAAGGAATACTGCTCAACACAGAAGATAACAAACGGAGATCTCTCAGTGTGATGACCCAAAAGGTCATCACTTGATTTACGAGTAAATTCTTTGTTTCGATGCCTTAGAATCCTCCTTTTTCCTCACCTCAATTTGCATGCATGGTCTGGGCATATATCCGGAATGCTTTTATGTGGAAATGTGATGAAAATGTTAATTTGACCTTTAAAATTTAATTTAAGTTAACTTCGGTCAACATTTTGGGTAAATGAATCCGGACCTGTGATTTGACGGTCCCGGAGGGTCCGTAGGAAAATATGGGACTTGCGTATGCTCGGAATTGAATTCCAAGGTCCTTAGCCCGAGAAATGAATTTTTGAAGAAAATTGTTTAACTGAAATTTTAAGTGTTTTTGGAAATTTGAATGTTTTTGAAATTGATGGTATCGGACCCGTATCTCTGTTTCAGAGCCTGGTATAGGTCTTATATGGCATTTAGATTGAGCCTATAAAATTTGGTAAGAAACAGACTTGAAATGACGTGAATCGGACCCTCGATTGTGAAATTTGAAACTTAAGTGTTCTTGAAAATTTTCTTTGATTTTGATGCTAAATTCGTTGTTAAAGCTGTTAATTTTGCGATTTGATCGCACGAGTAAGTCCATATGATGTTTTTGAGTTAGTATGCATATTTGGTTTGGAGCCTCGAGGGCTCGGGTGAGTTTCGGAAGGTTTTTAAACTTAGAAAAGTTGCAGGTTTTCAGTTTCTGATGTTCTGAAGTTTTGTTCTTCGCATTCGCCGAAGGACTCTCGCGAACGCGAAGGGTAAGTCAGGCTGAAGGAATTTTCCTTCTATGCGAACGTGAGAAACAGGTCGCGAACGCGAAGCATTGGGGGTGCTAACCTTCACGAACGCGGACTTGTTGTCGCAAACGCGAAAGCCTTTCGATTGGGGCAGGGGGAAGGGGATTTTGTTCTACGCGAACGTGGCCACTGGCCTACGAACGCAAAGACTCAAGGAGTCAAAGCTCCGAGAATGCGAGCCATGAAACGCGAACACAAAGGCTAATGGGCCTGACCCTTCGCGAACGCGACAGGCCCTTCGCGAACGCGACAGGCCCTTCACGAACGCGACAGGCCCTTCGCGAAGAAGGCTTGTCCAGTGAATTAAAAACAGTAGCAAATCGGGATTTAGTTCAAAACTTCATATTTTCAAAACTAAAGAGCATTGAGGCGATTTTCAAAGAACAAGTTCTTCCCCAAAGCATTGGTATAAGATTCTAAACCTTTTTCTTTCGATTTCCCATTGCATTTCATCAATTTTCATCCAAAAATCTAGGGGTTTTATGGTAGAAATTAGGAATTTGGGTAGAGTTAGGGCTTTTTGATTAATTGGAATTTAGACCTAGTTTTGGGGTCGGATTTCGAAACTAATTACATATTCGGGCTCGTGGGTGAATGGGTGACCGGGTTTTGGTCCGAACCTCGAGTTTTGACCAAGCGGGCCAGGGGTTGATTTTTGACTTTTTGGGAAAAATAATAGAAAACCTATAATTAAGCATTGGGTATGAATTCTTTAGAATTTATTGATGTTGTTAAATCTATTTGTACTAGATACGAGTTATTTGGAGGCGAATTCTAAAGGTAAACGGTGTTTGAGGCTTGAGTTGGCCGTGGAAGTTTGAGGTAAGTGTTTGGTCTAACCTTATCTTGAGGGATTAGGAGTTGTGTCTTATTTGCTATGTGTTAATTATGGAGTACGTCGTATAGGCATGGTGACGAGTATCTATACGTCGGTGTCAAGCATGCCCGTCAGTCTTGTATTGTAATTGTTGTGACTCTGTTGTGGTTATTCATGTTTCATAGGAGGATTATCATTATTGTTCTCTTTCCGTGATGTTGTTGTTATATTATTGTTTCCTTGCCGGGATGTTGTTGTTATCATTATTGTTCCCTTGTCGGGATGTTGTTGTCATATTATTGTTCCCTTGCCGGTATGTTGTTGTTATATTATTGTTCCCTTGTCGGGATTCTTTTATGATTGGTCAACAGTGAAATGGGAGTGGGTTGCACGCCTGCAACGGTATTATATGAAGGGAGCGGGTTGCATGCCTGCAATAGTACTATATGAAATGGGAGTGGGTTGCACACCTACAAGGGTACTATATGAAATGGGAGCGCGTTGCACGCCTACAACAGAACTATATGAAATGGGAGTGGATTGCACGTGCAATGGTATTATATGAAATCGGATAGGGTTGCACGCCTGCAACGGTATTACATGTGTACTTGTTTCTTATTTCCTTATCGTTTGCCGGTAATTGATTATGGCATTCCTTGCTTTCCTCTATTGGTATTTTGTTGTTATTTGTTACTCCCTGCAGCATGTTTCCCCCTCCTATCTTTAACTGTAAATATTTTCTTTTATTTTTCGTTGTATATGATATAACTGCACAGGTTTATTTGGTAGTCTAGTCCTAGCTTCGTCACTACTTCGCCGAGGTTAGGCTAGGCACTTACCAGCACATGGGGTCGGTTGTACTGATACTACACTCTACACTGTGTGCAGATACTGATACCCGAGCATTTGGACCGCAGTGAGGGTGTTGTCTTCAGTCCACTCAGGCGACCCGAGGTAGTCCTACAGACGTCCGTGGGCCTTGGCGTCTCCTCCTATCACTTCTCTTTCTATTTTTACTTATTTAGAGACAAATTTGTGTATTTTTATTCAGACCTTATTTGTAGTATTATTAGATAGTCTGTGACTTGTGACACCAAATTCGGGGTAGTATTATATTTCAGACTATGTAGCAAATGTTCGGTTAATGATTAAGTTTTCTTCTTCTGCATTTCTGGTTATTTAGTTTATTCCGCTACTTAAATAACTTATTACTTTGAATTATTGAACATGCTTAATAAAAAGGGTAATGAATTTATAATACTCGGCTTGCCTAGCTTTCATGAGTAGGTGCCATCACGACTCCCGAGGGTGGGAAATACGGATCGTGACAAGTTGGTATCAGAGCTCTAGGTTACTTAGGTCTTACAATTCACGGACAAGCTTAGTAGAGTCTGAGGGATCGGTACGGACACATCTGTATTTATATCCCAGAGGCTACAGAGTTGGGAAAAACTTCACATCTATTCTTCTCTATCGTGCGATTTTGTTCTCTCACTGCTAAATTGAATCCTCTACTCTTGTTCTTTCACGAATGGTGAAGTCACATACCGCTTCTTCAGCCGAGCAGCAGCTCAGACCGGTGATGGATCAACTACATCTTCAGATGCCTTGTGGGGGTTGGACAGGTTCACCAAGCTCTTCACTACAACTTTCAACAGTGCATCTTCTAAGGATCCCCAGGATTATTTAGACAACTGTCATGAGGTTCTCAAGAACATAGGGATAGTGGAGACCAATGGGGTCGACTTTGCTGCTTTTTGCTTATCTAGATCCGCCAAGACTTGGTGGAAGGATTATTGTTTGGCTAGACCAGTTGGGTTACCAGCTTTGACTTGGGATTAGTTTTCTCAACTATTTCTGGAGAAGTTTCTTCCTATCAATCAGAGAGAGATCTATCGGAGGCAGTTTGAGCATCTCCAGCAGGGTTCTATGACTGTTACTTAGTACGAGACCAGATTCATCGACATGGCTCGTCATGCTCTCCTTATACTTCCCACTGAGAGAGAAAGAGAGTGAGGAGGTTCATTCAGGGACTTATTTAACCTATTCGATTGCAGATGGCTAGGGACATGGGGAGTGAGATTTCTTTTAAGGAGGCAGCCAATGTGGCCAGGAGAGTTGAGATGGTTCTATCGTAGGGGAGTGGTCAGGGGTCTGACAAGAGACTTCGCCATTCTGGTAGGTTCAGTGGTGCATCATCTGGAGGCAGGGATTCTTTTGGTAGGGGCCGTCCTCCCAGGCCATTTCAGTCAGAACTTCAGGCTTCTCATGGTGCCCCAGGTGGTCGTGGTTCTCACATTCATTATTCTAATCAGCAGTCCTATAGTGCATCTCCAGCTCCTATAAGTGCACCTCCGCTTCAAAGTTTTTAGGGTCTTCAGCCCCAAAAGCCGAAGGCTTGTTTTACTTGTGGTGACACGAGACATATTGCTAGATTTTGCCCTCGAGCACCGAGCAGTTCTCAACACCAGGGTTCCCGTGCCATGGTTCAGGCACCGAGTGTTCCACCGCCTGCCTAGCCAGCTAAAGGTGGAGGTAGAGGTGCTAGAGGTGGAGGTAGAGGTATTAGAGGTGGAGCTCAAGCCGAACGAGGTGGAGGCCAGCCAGCAGCAGGCCATCCCAGAGATGTAGTTCAGAGTGGTGGGGCCCAGCCCCGATGTTATGCTCTTCCAGCCAGATCTGAGGCTGAGGCTTCTGATGCAGTTATCATGTTATGCTCGTATGTGTCATCTTATCTTGCACCGTATCTGATCATGCCTAGTGACTCTTTGAGTGCTCCTATATATGTGTCTACACCGATGGGTGATTCTATTATGGTAGATCGTGTCCATCGTTCATGTTTAGTTATGATTGGGGGTCTTCAGACTCGTGTAGATTTGTTACTTTTGGATATGGTTGATTTTGATGTCATAATGGGGATGGACTGGTTATCACCTTATCGCGCGATCTTGGACGGTTATGCCAAGACTGTGACCTCAGCCTTGCCGGGGTTGCCTCATTTAAAGTGGAGAGGGATTCCTGGTCATTGTACCCGTTGTTATCTCATAGATGAAGGCTCAGAGTATTGTCGAGAAAGGGTATTTGGCCTATTTGGCATACGTTCGTGATTCTAGTGCTGAGGTTCCTTCTATGGATGATGTGCCTATTGTTCATGATTTTCCTAAGGTATTTCCTTCAGACCTGCCGAGTATGCCACCCGATAGAGATATTGACTTCTGCATTGATTTGGCTCGGGGCACTTAGCCCATTTCTATCCCGACATATCGTATGGCCCCGCCTGAGTTGAAAGAATTGAAGGGGCAGTTGCAAGACCTACTTGAGAAAGGCTTCATTAGACCTAGCGTCTCGCCTTGGGGTGCGCCGGTGTTGTTTATTAAGAAGAAGGAAAGATCCATGCGAATGTGTATAGATTACCGGCAGTTGAACAAGGTTACAATCAAGAATAAGTATCCATTATCGAGTATTGATGATTTATTTGATCAGCTTCAGGGTGCCAAGGTATTTTCGAAGATTGACTTGAGATCTGGCTACCATCAGTTTAGGATTAGGGCATCCGATGTCCCTAAGCTAGTTTTTCGCACTCGATACGGGCACTATGAGTTCTTGGTAATGTCATTTGGGTTGACGAATGCCCCAATAACTTTTATGGATTTGATGAACCGAGTGTTCAGACCTTACTTGGATTCATTCGTGATAGTCTTCATTGATGGCATTTTGATTTATTCCCGCAGCCGGAAGGCGCATGAGCAACATCTAAGAGTTGTTCTTTAGAACTTGAGAGATAATCAGTTCTATGCTAAGCTTTCGAAGTGCGAGTTTTGGTTGGGGTCACTTGCTTTCTTGGGTCATGTTGTTTCAGCAGAGGGTATTCAGGTAGATCCAAAGAGGATAGAGGCAGTCAAGGACTGGCCTAGACTCGCATCAGCTACAGAGATCCAAAGTTTCTTGGGATTGGCAGGCTATTATCGTCGATTTGTGGAGACATTTTCATCTATTGCAACCCCGATGACCAGGTTGACCCAGAAGGGTACCTAGTTCAGGTGGTCAAACGAGTGTGAGGTGATCTTTCAGAAGCTCAAGACAGCTTTGACTACGGCGCCGGTATTGGTTTTGCCCACAGGTTCAGGGCCATATACAGTTTATTGTGATGCATCTCGTATTGGACTTGGTGCGGTGTTGATGCATGATGGAAAGGTCATTGCTTATGCTTCGCGTCAGTTGAAGATTCATGAGAAGAACTATCCGGTCCATGATTTGGAGTTAGCAACCATTGTTCATGCATTGAAGATTTGGAGGCATTATCTGTATGGCATGGCACGTGAGGTGTTCACGGATCACAAGAGTCTACAGTATTTGTTCAAGTAGAAGGAGCTAAATTTGAGGCAAAGAAAGTGGTTGGAGCTATTGAAAGATTATGATATCACCATATTATATCATCCGGGGAAGGCCAATGTAGTGGCCGATGCTTTGAGTAGGAAGCCAACCAGTATGGGCAGTCTTGCGTATATTCTGGTCGGTGAGAGACCGCTTACTTTGGATGTTCAGGCTTTGGCCAATCAGTTCGTAAGGTTGGATGTTTCTGAGCCCAACCGTGTATTTGCTTGCACAGTCGCTCATCCTTCTTTATTGGGGTGTATACAAGATCGGTAGTATGGCGATCCTCATTTATGTGTCCTTAGAGACACGGTGTAGCACGGTGATGCCAAGCAGGTTACATTAGGAGATGATGGGGTTTTGAGGCTACAGGGCCGAGTTTGTGTGCTTAATATGGATTGACTCCGAGAGTTGATTTTAGAGGAGACCCATAGCTCCCGGTACTCTATTCATCCGGGTGTCGTTAAGATTTATTAGGATTTGCGGCAGCATTATTGGTGGAGAAGGATGAAGAAGGATATTGTTGCGTATGTGGCTCGGTGTTTGAATTGTCAGTAGGTAAAGTACGAGCATCAGAGACCTGGTTGTTTTTTTCAGAGGATTGAGCTTCCTGAATGGAAGTGGGAGCATATCACTATGGACTTTGTTATTGGACTCCCTTTGACTCAGATGAAGTTCAATACAGTGTGGGTTATTGTTGATAGGTTGACTAAGTCAGCACATTTCATTCTAGTGGCAGTCTCCTATTCTTCTGAGAGGTTAGATGAGATCTATATCTAGGAGATTGTTCGTCTTTATGGTATGCCCGTGTCTATCATTTCGGACCGAGGTACGTAGTTTACCTCACATTTTTGGAGAGCAGTTCAGCGTGAGTTGGCCACACGGGTCGAGTTGAGCACATCATTTCATCCTTAAATGGACGGGCAGTCCGATCGTACTATTCAGATTTTGGAAGATATTCTCTGAGCTTGTGTCATTGACTTTGGAAGCTCGTGGGATCAGTTTTTGCCTTTAGCAGAGTTTGCCTACAACAACAGTTACTAGTCGAGCATTCAGATGGCTCCTTATAAGGCTTTATATGGTAGGCGGTGCCAGTCGCCGGTTGGATGGTTTGAGCCGAGAGAGGCTCGGTTGTTGGGTACAGATCTAGTACAAGATGCCTTGGACAAGGTCAGGATCATTCAGGATAGGCTTTGTACAGTTTAGTCCAGGCAAAAGAGTTATGCCGACCGTAAGGTTCGTATTGTGGCGTTCATGGTTGGCGAGCGAGTGTTGCTTCGGGTGTTGCCTATGAAGGGCGTAATGAGATTTGGAAAGAAAGGCAAGCTTAGCCCTAGGTTCATTGGCCCGTTTGAGATTCTTGATCGAGTAGGAGAGGTGGCTTACAGACTTGCGTTGCCGCCGAGTTTATCAGTCGTGCATTTAGTGTTTCATGTGTCCATGCTTTGGAAGTATCATGGCGATCCATCCCACGTGTTAGACTTTAGCACTGTCCAGTTGGACAAGGACTTGTCATATGAAGAGGAGCTGGTAGCTATTCTAGACCGGCAGGTTCGTCAGTTGAGATTGAAGAGTTTCCCTTCTGTTAGTGTTCAGTGGAGAGGTAGCCTATTGAGGCATCGACCTGGGAGTCCAAGTCCGATATGTGGAACCGTTATCCCTATCTTTTCCCCGACTCAAGTACTTTTTCTTATGTCCGTTCGAGTACGAACGGTTTTTTTAGAGATGGAGAATGTGATCACCCAAAAGGTCATCACTTGATTTACGAGTAAATTCTGTATTCCAAGGCCTTAGAAGTCTCCTTTTTCCTCACCTCAATTTGCATGTGCGGTCCGGGCGTATATCCAGAAAACTTTTATGTAAAAATGTAATGAAAATGTTAATTTGGCCTGTAAAATTTAATTTAAGTTGACTTCGGTCAATATTTTAGGTAAACGAACCTGGACCTATGATTTGACGGTCTCGGAGGGTCCGTAAGAAAATATGGGACTTGGGTGTATGCCTGGAATTGAATTCCGAGATCCCGAGCCCGATAAATGAATTTTTGTAGAAAATTGTCTAACTGAAATTTTAAGAGTTTTTTGAAATTTGAATGTTTTTGAAATTGATGGTATCGGGCTCGTATCTTGGTTCCAGAGCACGGTACAGGTCTTATATGGCATTTAGATTGAGCCTATAAAATTTGGTAAGAAACGGACTTGAAATGACGTGAATCGGACCCTCGGTTGTGAAATTTAAAATTTAAGTGTTCTTGAAAATTTTCTTTGATTTTGATGCTAAATTTGTTGTTAAAGTTGTTAATTTGGCGATTTGATCGCACATGTAAGTCCATATGATGTTTTTGAGTTAGTATGCATGTTTGGTTTAGAGCCTCGAGGGCTCGGGTGAGTTTCGGATAGGTTTCAGAAGTTTTTTAAACTTAGAAAAGTTGCAGGTTTTCAGTTTCTGGTGTTCTGAAGTTTTGTTCTTTGCATTCATGGAAGGACTCTCGCGAACGTGAAGGGTAAGTTAGGCTGAAGGAATTTTCCTTCTACACGAACACGAGAAACAGGTCGCGAACGCGAAGCTTTGGGGGTGCTACCCTTCGCGAACGCGGACCTGCTATCACGAACGCGAAGGCCTTTGGGCTGGGGCAGGGGGAAAGGGATTTTGTTCTACGCGAACGCGGCCACTGGCCCGCGAACGCGAAGGCTTGAGGAGTCAAAGCTCCGCGAATATGAGCCGCTAAACACGAACGCGAAGGCTAATGGGTCTAACCCTTCGCGAACGCGAAGAAGGCCTGTCCAGTGAATTAAAAACAGTAGCAAATCGGGATTTAGTTCAAAACTTCATATTTTCAAAACTAGAGAGCATTGAGGCGATTTTCAAAGAACAAGTTCTTCCCCAAAACATTGGTATATGATTCTAAACCTTTTTCTTTCGATTTCCCATTGCATTTCATCAATTTTCATCCAAAAATCTAGGGGTTTTATGGCATCAATTTTCATCCAAAGGCCTTCGCGAACGCGAAGGCCTTTGGGCTGGGGCAGGGGGAAGGGGATTTTGTTATACGCGAATGTGGTCACTGGCCCGCGAACGCGAAGGCTTGAGGAGTCAAAGATCCGCGAACGCGAGCCGCTAAACGCGAAGGCTAATGGGTCTGACCCTTCGCAAACGCGAAGAAGGCTTGTCCAGTGAATTAAAAACAGTAGCAAATCGGGATTTAGTTCAAAACTTCATATTTTCAAAACTAAAGAGCATTGAGGCGATTTTCAAAGAACAAGTTCTTCTCCAAAACATTGGTATAAGATTCTAAACCTTTTCCTTTCGATTTCCCATTGCATTTCATCAATTTTCATCCAAAAATCTAGGGATTTTATGGTAGAAATTAGGAATTTGGGTAGAGTTAGGGCTTTTGATTAATTGGAATTTAGACCTCGTTTTGGGGTCGGATTTTGAAACTAATTGCATATTCGGGCTCAGGGTGAATGCGTAATCGGGTTTTGATCCGAACCTCGAGTTTTGACCAAGCGGGCCCAGGGGTCAATTTTTGAGTTTTTGGGGAAAATGATAGAAAACCTATAATTTAGCATTGGGTATGAATTCTTTAGCATTTATTGATTTTGTTAAATTAATTTGGACTAGATACGGGTTATTTGGAGGCGAATTCTAAAGAAAAAGCGGTGTTTGAGGCTTGAGTTAGCCGTGGAAGTTTGAGATAAGTGTTTGGTCTAACCTTAGCTGTAGGGATTAAGAGTTGTGTCTTATTTGCTATGTGTTAATTGTGGAGTAAGACATATAGGCATGGTGACGAGTATCTATATGTCAGTGTCAAGCATGCCTGTGAGTCTTGTATTGTAATTGCTGTGACTCAGTTGTGGTTATTCGTGTTTCATACGAGGATTATCATTGTTATTCCCTTGCTGGGATTTTGTTGTTATATTATTGTTCCCTTGCCGGGATGTTGTTGTTATCATTATTATTCCCTTGCCGGGATGTTGTTGCTATATTATTGTTCCCTTGCCGAGATTCTTTTATGATTGGTGTTGATAAATGAAATGGGAGCGGGTTGCACGCCTGCAACGGTATTATATGAAATGGGAGATGGGTGCACGCCTGCAACGGTACTATATGAAATGGGAGCGGGTTGCACAACTGCAACGGTACTATATGAAATGGGAGTGGGTTGCACACCTGCAACGGTACTATATGAAATGGGAGCGGGTTGCACACCTGCGACGGTATTATATGAAATGGGAGCGGGTTGCACGCCTGCAATGGTACTATATGAATGGGAGCGGGTTTTACCCTTGCAATGGTATTATATGAAATGGGATAGGGTTGCACGCCTGCAACGGTATTTCATGTGTACTTGCTTCTTATTTCCTTATCTTTTGCCAGTAATTGATTATGGCGTTCCTTGCTTTCCTCTACTGGTATTCTATTGTTATTTGTTACTCCCCGCAACATGTTTCCCCCTCCTATCTTTAACTATAAATATTTGATTTTATTTTCCCCGGTATATGATATAAATGTACAGGTTTATTTGGTAGTTTGGTCTTAGCCCCGTCACTACTTTGCCGAGGTTAGGCTAGGCACTTACCGGCACATGGGGTCAATTGTGCTGATACTACACTCTGCACTGTGTGCAGATACTAATATCAGAGCGTTTGGACCGCAGTGATGGTGCTGTCTTCAGTCCACTCAGGCGACCCGAGGTAGTCCTGCAGACGTCCGCGAGCCTTGGCGTCTCCTCCTATCACTTCTCTTTCTGTTTTTACTTATTCAGAGACAGATTTGTGTATTTTTATTCAGACCTTATTTGTAGTATTCTTAAATAGTCTGTGACTTGTGATACCAAATTCTGGGTAGTATTGTATTTCAGACTATGTAGCAACTGGACGGAACTGAAATCCAACACGTGCGACGGATCACCGTGATACTTCTGGAGCATTGAAACATGAAATACCGGATGAACTCCTGCCAAACTGGGAGGTAAGGAAGGCTCATAAGAAACCTCCCCAACACGCCTCGATATCTCAAAAGGACCAATAAACCTCAGACTCAACTTCCCTTTCTTCCTAAATCTCATAACACCCTTCATAGGCGAAACCCGAAGCAGAACCCACTCACCGGCCATATAGGAAACATCACGAACCTTCTGGTCTGCATAACTCTTATGTCTGGGCTGGGATATACGGAGTCTATCCTGAATCACCTTAACCTTCTCCAAAGCATCCTGAACCAAGTATGTTCCCAATAATCTAGCCTCACCCGGCTCAAACCAACCCACCGGGGATCTACACCTCCTACCATATAAAGCCTCGTACGGTGCCATCTGAATGCTGGACTGATAGTTGTTGTTGTAGGCAAACTCCGCCAATGGCAAGAATTGATCCCAAGACCCTCCAAACTCAATCACTCACACACAAAGCATATCCTCAAGAATCTGAATAATGCACTCGGACTATCCGTCCGTCTGAGTGTAAAATGTTGTACTCAACTCCACCCGAGTACTCAACTCATGTTGTACCGCCCTCCAGAACCGTGATGTGAACTGAGTACCTCTTTATGAAATGATGGAAACTGGAATACCATGCAGACGAACAATCTCCCGGATATAAATCTCCGCTAAACGCTCTGAAGAATAGGTAGTACACACAGGAATGAAGTGTGTGGACTTGGTCAGCCGATCTACAATCACTCAAATGGCATCGAACTTTCTCAAAGTTCGTGGGATCCCAACTACGAAGTCCATGGTGATCCGCTCCCACTTCCACTCCAGAATCTCTATCTGCTAAAGCAACCCACTCGATCTCTGGTGCTCATACTTCACCTGCTGACAATTGAGGCACCGAGCTACAAACTCAACAATGTCTTTCTTCATCCGCATCCATCAATAGTGTTGCCTCAAATCTTGGTACATCTTTGCGGCACCCGTATAAATAGACTACCGCAAACTATGGGCCTCCTCTAAAATCAACTCCCGAAGCCCATCAACATTGGGTACACATACCCAACCCTGCATCCTCAATACCTCGTCATCACTAATAGTCACATCTTTGGCATAGCCATGCAGAACCTTGTCCTTGAGGACAAGCAAATGAGGGTCATCAAACTGGCACTCTCAGATACGATCAAACTAGCTAGAACCCACGCAAGCTAGAACCCGACTAGGCTCTGAAAGATCCAATCTCGCAAACTGGTTGGCTAAGGCCTGAACATCCATCGCCATAGGCCTCTCCGCTGCTGGTAAATAAGCCAAACTCCCCAAGCTCTCTGCTCGGCGACTCAAAGCATCGGCCACCATATTGGCCTTGCCCGGATGATATAAGATAGTGATATCATAGTCCTTCAGCAGCTCTAACCATCTCCTCTAGCACAAATTAAGATCCTTCTGCTTGAATAGATGCTACAAACTTCGAAGATCAGTTTAAATCTCACAAGGCACACCGTACAAATAATGATGTCAGATCTTCAAGGCATGAACAATAGCAGCTAACTCGAGGTCATGGATAGGATAATTCTTCTCATGTACCTTCAACTGTCTGGACGCATAGGAAATAACCCTACCGTCATGCATCAATACCGCTCGAATGCCAATCCTCGAGGCATCACAATAGACAGTATAAGACCCCGAACCTGTAGGCAATAGCAAAACTGGGGTTGTAGTCAAAGCTGTCTTGAGCTTTTGAAAACTCGCCTCACACTTTTCTGTCCACTGAAACGGAGCACCCTTCTGGGTCAGCCTGTCATAGGGGCTACAATAGAAGAAAACCCCTCAACAAATTGACGGTAATAACCCGCCAAGCCAAGAAAACTGCGGATCTCTGTAGCTGAGGATGGTCTGGGCCAACTCTGTACTGCCTCCACTTTCTTCGAATCCATCTGAATACCCTCACTCGATACCACGTGGCCTAAGAATACCACAGAATCCAACCAAAACTCACATTTCGAGAACTTTGCATATAACTTCTTTTCGCTCAAAGTCTGAAGCACTGTCCTCAGGTGCTGCTCATGATCTTCCCAACTCCAAGAGTATACCAGAATATCATCAATAAAGACAATGATGAACGAGTCAAGATATGGATGAAACACACTGTCATCAAATGTATGAAGGTTGTTGGGGAATTGGTCAGCCCAAATGACATAACAAGGAACTCATAATGACCATACCGAGTCCTGAAAGCAGTCTTCGGGATATCTGGCTCCCGAATCTTCAACTGATAGTATCTTGAACGCAAGTCAATCTTAGAAAACACTCGTGCACCCTGTAGTTGGTCAAACAAATCATCAATATGGGACAAAGGATAGTAGTTCTTCACTGTAACTTAGTTCAACTGGCGATAATCAATGCACATACGCATAGAACCATCATTTTTCTTCACAAACAAGACAAGAGCACCCCGAGGTGATACACTGGGCCGAATAAAACCCTGATCAATCAATTCCTGTAACTGATCATTCAACTCAGGAGGGTCCATACGATATGGAGGAATAGAAATGGGCTGAGTGTCCAGCAATAGATCAATGCCAAGATCAATATCTCTATCGGGCGGCATGCCCGAAAGATCAGCTGGAAATACATCAAAAAAATCCCATACTACTAGGACTGAATCAACTGTAGGGGTATCAATAGTGACATCTCTCACATAAGCTAGATATGTGTCACACCCCTTCTCAACCATACGCTGATCCTTAAGGAATGAAATAACTCTACTGGGAGTATGATCTAAGGTACCCGTCCACTCTACTCGCGGTACACCTGGCATAGCCAGCGTCACAATTTTGGTATGGCAATCAAGAATAGCATAATGGGGTGACAACTAGTCTATGCCCAAGATAACATCAAAATCTACCATGCTGAGCAATAATAAATCGCCTCTCGTCTCAAAAACACTAAGAGCAACCACACACGATCGATAAATGCGGTGCACAACAAGAGAATCTCCCACAGGAGTAGAAACATAAACATGGGAACTCAAACAATCCCGAGATACACCCAAATGCGGGGCAAAATAAGAAGGCACATAAGAATAGGTGGAGCCTGGATCGAATGAAACCGATGCATTCCTATGATAAACCAAGATAATACATGTGATGATAGAATCAGAGGCAACAGCCTCGGTATGGGCAGGAAGGGCATAATATCTTGCCTGGCCTCCCCCTCTAGGGTGACCTCTACCTCCCCGACCTCCACCTCCAATTAGCTGAGCAGGTGAGGTAGAAACTGGAGTTGTAACCATAGCTTGAGAACTCTGCGGGGCACGTTGTGGTTAAGAAGTCTTTGAAGGTGCACTCCTCCCAAGTCTAGGGTAATCCCTCACCACATGGCATGTGTCACCACACTCAAAACAAGCTTTGGGAGGACGTGGCGGCAGTGACTGGCTCGGGCTAGGTCTGCTGGACTAACCTCTGAAAACACCCCGTGCAGGAGGCGTACTAGATACTGGAGGTGCATAATAGGGCTCCTGAGGCCTAGGAGGAGCTGGAATACCACTGGCTGCTGGAAAAGCTGAATAAACGGGGTGACTCATATAATCCCTACCATGACGAACTACAGCTGGAGCATGGGCACCAAAATAATGGCCCGACTCTCGAGACCTCTTGGCCTCCCTCTTCCCTCTGTCTCGAGCATGCATACCCTCTATCCTCCTAGCAATGCTCAACACCTGCTGATAAGAAATATCCATCTCCAACTCACGAGCCACGCTAAACCTGATGCTAGGAATAAGCCCTTCAATAAACCGGCGAACCCTCTCACGAACAGTAGAAACAAAGGCATGTCTAGCCAAGCTAGTGTAACGGATAGCATACTCCGAGATAGTCATAGTACCCTGGCGCAAATGCTCAAACCCTACGCGCCATGCGTCCCTGAGGCTCTGAGGAACATACTCTCTCAGGAACATATCTAAAAACTGAGTCCAAGTCAGGGAAGTTGCCTCATCCGGATTGTCTAACTCATAGGTATGTTACCACTCATATACGGCTCCTCGAAGCTGGTAGGTAATAAAGGAAACCCCCACTCGATCCTGATATACCTATGGTACGGAGGATACAGTAGCACTCATCTAGAAATCCTAGAGCATCATCTTATGCTAGACCACTGAATACATGAGGCTTGTACTTCTTGAACCTCTCAAGCCTCAGCTGCTCATCCTCTAAAGCCGCTGCCCTGCCCTCGGGCTGATCTAGGATTGTAGGATGTACAGGAATAATCTCTAGGACCTGATCAACATGCACTCACTGCTCAGGAGTGCGGGCGGCGGGAGTTTGTGCTCCTCCCCCGGCCTAAGATGTAGCTGCAGCAAAGGGAAGCAACCCTGCCTGAGCCAGAGTGGTGTACATGCTCATGAACTGTGTAAGAGTCTCCTGGAAAGCTGGATTAGTAGTAGTAGTAGTGGTAGTAGTAGGCGTATCAGGTGCCTGGACTCCAGCTGGAACTACGGGTGGCACCTCGGTGGCAACTCGCACGGGTGCTCTAGCTTCACCATGTGCACGTCCTCGGCCTTTACCCCGGCTCCGACCTCTGACAGCTCCAGTATGGGGTGCGGGTGCCTGATCATCTTTGGTAGCACGTGTCCCACCATCTATGAGAGAATAGAAGACAGAAGTTTAGAATTGTGATATCAAAAATCTCGCACGACAAGGAAATCAAATGAAGTGGAAATTTTCCTAATAGTTACATAGCCTCTCGTAGATAAGTACAAATGTCTCCGTACCGATTCACGAGACTATAATAAACCGACTTGTGATTCATGACTCCTATGAACCTAGGGCTCTGATACCAACTTCTCACAATTCAAGTTCGCCCTCCGTGAACTGTCGTGACGGCACCTAGTCTCTATGACTAGGTAAGCACAACAATTTGCGGAAAAAGAAACAAAATGCAGAAAAAAACTAATAAAAACTGAAGATAAGCAATTACAAAAACGTTTAAGATGCCACTCGGCATATACTAATACAAGATCTCAAAAACTGAACAACTTCCCAAAACCCAAAATCTCATGAAATCACAAGCTGTTGAATAACTACAAGTGTCTAACTCCAGAATATCTAAACAAAAGTAAATACAGAAGGGCTGATATTATGAGAGAGAATGGAAAGGGACTCCTCGGTCTGCGGATGCGGCAGATATACCTCGAAGTTTCTGGAGAATCGCCTCGCCTCAAGGGTAGTAGGACTGAGTCGAAGTACCTGGATCTGCATATGAAAAACATGCGCAGATAGGGCATGAGTACACCATAGCGGTACTCAGTAAGTGTCAAGCCTAACCTCGATCGAGTAGTGACAAGGAAGGTTAGGGCCCTACTGATTATATCTAAAAAACGAGGTAAAACAGTATAGAATACGACAATATAATTAAATGCTAACAGTAAGAAGTAACACAAGATAATAAGAATAACAACAACAATAACAGAGACAAAATAATCACAAAAGGAATACCGATTAACACAGAGATAGCAACCGGGATCTCTTAGTATCTCGAGGATCTCATAGTATCCTCAATATGTGTGCTCGGAATCTCTCAGTATCCCGACGATCTCTATCCTCAATATATATGTTGGGGATCTCTCGGTATCCCAAGGATCTCTTAGTATCCTCAATATACGTGTTGGGGATCTCTCGGTATCCCGCACTACAGCCCAAATCAATATATGTGCAGGGGATCTCCCGGAATACAAATTCGGAGTCCCAAAGTAAACAGGCAGGGGGATCTCCCAGGATACCGTCCCATAGTCCCAAAGTAAACACACAGCAGCAACACGAAGAATACTCAATTAAATTCAAATTTCATACCAAGGTAAAACAGGTATTTCTAATCTAGCATGCTACACATAATCCAAATAAGGTAGTTTGAGCAAGTAAAGCAATTAAGGCAATTAGACATACTCCCCTAAGCTAACAGCAAGCTTAAATTGCAAGTAGTATAAACAGGAAAGGAAACACAATTAAAGTTACTTAATGAAAATAGGATTTCCAACAATTAGCACAAGTACACACTCATCACCTCACATACAAAGTATTTCAAATATCAACAATATCAAATCCTAAGGGGAGTTCCCCCACACAAGGTTAGGCAAGCCACTTACCTCGAACCGGCTCAAAATCAACCTGAAACCACGCTCTTACCACGAGTACTCGACTCCATATGGCCCAAATCTATTCAAACCAATTTTATAATGTATGTATAACTTCAAGTAACAGATTACACAAATTAATTCTAAGCTAATACGCGAAATTAGGAAAAATGACCAAAACGCCCCCCGAGCCCACGTCTCAGAATCGGGTAAAAGTTATGGATTATGAATTCTCATTCACTCACGAGTCTAACCATACCAAAATTATCCAAATCTGATGTCAATCCCCAATCAAAACTTGAAATTTAGGTCTAAGAACTTTTCCAAATTTTTTCCAAATTTTTCACTCCAAATCCGAAATTAGATGATGAATTCATGTTAGATTAATGGGTTATAAGCAAAAAGTAGTTAAGAATCATTACCAATCAATATCTCTAAAAATCCCTTAAAATCTCGCTCAAATCCGAGCTCCCAAGCTCTAGTTTTGATAAAAATGACCAAACCCTCGACTTTGAGATTTTATATTCTGCCCAGATAAATCCTTCTCCGCGAACGGACTTCCAAACCACAATCTGAACATGCCCCTAAACTCTAAACACCCAACGGAGCTAATGGAACCAACAGAATTCCATTCTGAGTCCGTCTTCATACTGCTCCGACTACGGTCCAAATTCTAAAGCTTAAGCTCTCTTTTAGGGACTAAGTGTCCCAAAACACTCCGAAACTCAAAATCAAACATCCCGACAAATCTAAATAGCAGAAACAAACACGGGGAAAGCAGTTAATAGGGGATCAGGGCGTTAATTCTTAAAACGGCCGATCGGGTTGTTACACATTAGGTATTGAAATCTTCCAGAGACATTTCTTCATTGTGACAAACTTGTGAATCCACTTAAACTGATTATGAGCCCTTCATATGGCAATAAGCTGAGTCAAGGTGTACAGTCTAATGACTATCTGTTTTGGCTACTGCTATTGTTGATACCCAATTTTTTCTTTATATTTTTCAAATATACATATATACTTTCAAAATAGTGCACATGCATTATCATTGGATTTACAAGCATGCACAAGCATTTTTCATAATTCTCCATAATTTTTAAAAGAGTTTAAACCAATTTATTTCTGCATTTTATTATATAAATATTCAATACTAACCCTCCAAATTATTTTTTATGATGATTCAGCCATCTAAATATATCATTTATGTCAATATGAGGTTTTAAATGTTTTTAGTGCATTTTTGTAATTACATTGGCATTTTTTAAAGCTAAACTACATATTTTTTCAATAATAGCCCATATGTATATATAATTATTTATATATGTAAAAAATAACCTTTTATATTTTTATAATATTAAATAATTATTTTTATTTATTTTTATGCATAAATGATATTTTTGTTATTCATCTATTATTTTTTACAAATTATTTATTGGTTAAATTTGGGTATTTAAAATCTGGCCCCATTTTTATTTAAATTCAGACCTAGGACTGCCCAAACCAACCCAATTTGCCTAAGCCCAATAACCTAAGCCAAATACCCTACCCATTCATTTAAACCCGACCCTAATAACATAGGTACTTGCCTAAACATGGCAAGTACCCCGCTTTGATTCCACCCAAATCTATGTTTACCTCTTAAATCTGGACAACCTTGGGTCCAAACGCGTTATTTTGTACCGATTCTCTCGTATCTCGCTGATTCGTACTTAACCCTAAAGGTTAGGGTTCCAGATTCTCTTTTGATTTGAGCCTAAGCTGGTTCAAACCTTAATTTTTCGCATGATTCTATCTCTATTCACCCTATTATGTGAGAATCCACCTATTTTTGTCGTTTTCTTGTACTTACCCTAAATTAGGGTTTCAGATCTTTTTTATAACGAACGGATCGGTCGTTTTGAGCATTTGCACTTCGATCGCCAGTTCCCGGGCAAGACTAGCCACGTATGATGTATTATGACTCATGTAAATCGTCGGTTTTGGTTTTTAGGATAACCGAGAGAGATTTGGAAGAATAATTCTTAGTTTGAAGCTTTAAATTTGAAAGGTTTGACCAAGTTTTGACTTCTTAGTATTCGATCTCGGATTTGGATTTTTATGATTTGGTTAGCTCCGTCGGGTTATATTGAACTTGGGAGCGCATTTGGAATGGAATTTGGAGGTCCATGGAAGATTTAGGCTTGAATTGGCGAAATTTAAATTTGGCATTTTTCGGTCGGTAGTGGAAATGTTGATATCGAGGTCGCAATGGAATTTTGGAAGTTGGAGTAGATTCGCAGTGCAATTTTTGACGTGTGTGCAAAATTTCAGGTCATTCGGACGAGGTTAGATGGAATTTTTTATCAAATTCAGAATTCAGAAGTTTTGGAATCCTTTAGGCTTGAATTCGAGGGTGATTTGATGTTTTGATGTTGTTTTGAGCGTTCCGAAGGTTTGAACAAGTTTGAATGATGTTATGGGATGTGTTGGCATGTTTGGTTGAGGTCCCGAGGGCCTCGGGTGAGTTTCAGGTGGTTAACAGATCAATTATTGGTTTTGAAAGTTGGCAGAATTTGCTGGTGTTTTTGCTGCAGAAAACCCTTATTCGCATTCGCGAAGGTTTGTTGAGTGAGGCTACAGTTTCATTCTTCGCGTTCGTGATGTCGGTCCCGAGATCGCGAAGGTTCAGGAGATCAAGTTATGTGTTCACGACCAGGGGATCGTGTTCGCTTAGGGACGAGCTGTGTGGTCTTGGCGTTCGCAGGTGGGCCCTCGCATTCGCGAAGAAGAGAATTTTGGTCAGAGAAGCTTTGTGCTTTAGGTACTAATTTAAGTGCTTACCCCTTTTTGTGCTTGAATCAATTATTTTTCATGTGTATGTTTTAGTTTATGCACTATTTAAAGCACTTCCAACTCCCCTTTGAAAAGGCAGAGATTCTGAATTCGAAAATCTTTTCAGTACTCTAAACAAAAGTTATGTACTCTTACTCTCTTGAGCAATCTTATTCTGTGTTTTGATTCTTGACCAGCTGAAAGCCAAGGCCAGAAATCTTCAAGTCTTTGCTTCTGTGTGGTGATATTTGTTATACTATTGGATTCCTTTCTTCCCTGTTTCATCTTAACTGGTGAGTTATTGAATCCTCTGCCATTTCATTATGATTATTTATTCAATGTGTTACTGCTATTAGACTGTGTCATCCTAAATGTTGTTACCTGTATTTAAGACATGTTGAACTTAGTTTGAATCGACTAATGAAATCTGCCTAACTCTATGTAATTTAGGACTATTTTTTAGCATTAAATAGGCTTTCATACCTTTCCTAAGGACTATTTAATTATATGTGCCTTAACAGATTCATCAGTTTGTTTATTAAACCTGTTACCATGTGATCTGGTTGATTCTGTGCTTACTATGCTATAACACCTCTGTTAAATTGTCTTAATCAATTCTTGACTTACTGTTAATTAATGAGCTTTCTTTCTGTGACTTAGTCTTATCTGGAGTCTTTGTTATTACTATGAACATCCTTATGAACTGTCGTTATTAACATGTGACTCGGTTAATTCCCAAAAGCTGGATTAAGTTTACTTAGGCTCAAATATGTTGCTATCTGTTTGTGTTCTATGTGTGATTCTATACCCCTTAATCCCATCCTACTCTCCTGAGTCCTCACTCTTGCTGGCTCAAAGCCAAAGTAATTTAGGTTCTGTCCCCTGGCTTCCCTAGTGTGAGCACTGCTCAGGGTTCATATGAGACCCTCGTGAACTTTGACACACTAGGATTTGGTCCGTAGTCCTCCTTGAACTGTTCTGATCATTCTTCTCTAGTGTGAGTACTGCCCTGGGTTTTTGAAGCCCTTGGGAACTCTAACACACTAGAGATTTGGGTTTTGTATGCTTATTCTGGAGATATGGGTGAATCATGCATTGATGGTTACTGTGTCTCTATGAACATGGGCTTTTGGAGCTACTATGAGTTGAAGGCCTGGCATGTCCCGGTGTATTTGGGCCTGATGCAGGCTTCCTATAGTTTTATATACTTTGTAATTCATTCATTAATTCCTGGTCTGTAATAATTATTTGTAATAACAATTGGGGTGTTAGTAAATTGGGAAACTGGGTTTATTTTAACATTTGCATGAGAATGGGTAGAAATCCTGCCTATAGGTGTTTACTTTACTCATTCTGCTATTGTGCATTAAAGAACCTGCCTATAGGTATTTACTTTGCTCAAATACATTCTACTATTATACATTAGATAACCAGGCTATAGGTGTTTACTTTGCTCATTCTACTGTTGTGTGTATTAGATAACCTGCCTCTAGGTGTTACTTTGCTCAAATACGTTCCGCTAATTGTGTGCCTATAGGTGTTTAATCTGTCTAGCTTATTTTACTTTTACATGTTAGATACCATGCCTATAGGAACTACAAGTAACCAAAGTTCAATTTGCATTGCAGCATATTCATTAGGCATCATGATCATAAGGTCATTTATATTTTACAGATCTGCATCTTTAGAAATCATGCCTATAGGATTTTAATTTATTGATATGTTATTGTCATAGTTGTCTATTTAGTATGCATGCGTATAGGAACTAAAACAGTTTTAATCATCAAGGGTAGGAATCATGTCAATAGGGTGATCACCATTTGTGTTAAGCACTAAAATTAGGCTTTAAAACATTGTCTGGCTGAACGCCATTAGAAAGCATGCCTATAGGTACAATTGAGTAATTCTGAATATCTCCCGTTGCTTATAACTGCCAAACATTGAGTAAATCACCTAGATAGCATGTCTATAGGTTTTAACCACTTGTACTTATAATCCGTAGGCAACTGTTCAATCACTTAGAAATTACTTTGCATAACAGCCAGCATGATTAAAATCCGGAATCACATAAAAATCATGTTTATAGGACCTAACGACTTTAATTGTTAAAAGTGCCAAACGCCTAATTTGTTACGTGCCTTTGCTGTGTAAGTGTGGAGGCTAACTTGAGCCCTTGTTTGCTTTTACATGAAAGTCCAACTTGTTTTTGTGTATCCCCTAGTTTTATCATTTTGAGCGACCTAAGTTAAGTCTAGAACCATCCCAAACTACTGGTCCAATCCTCCCGAGCCATAGGCAAGGGACGGGTAGTGCACGCATAGGGTACGATTTAGAATTGATTAGAGTGCTTTAGGTAAATAACTTAAAGATAGTAATCGGGTAGCAGAAAATAATAGTTTGTGCCTGTTGAATAATATGAGTAACACCCTCATCTTGGGGAGTTACAAAGTATTATTTATGTTGCACGGGGTGATCCTTTAGGCTAAAAATCTTAGGATCCCCCATTCCTATTAAAATAATTCTCTCTTTCTCTTCTCTATTAAACTAATTCACATGATTTGAATTCGGCCAGGACCAACTGTTGTGGACCTTGAGGAGTGCCTAACACCTCCTCCTCGAGGTAATTTGAGCTCTTACGCGATCTTTGGTGATGCAAACTAGTAAACCCGAGTCATTTGCAATAGGTGCCCTAACGCACCTTAATCCGTTAGGTGGCAACTCTATTTCGAAACCCGATTTCCCAGGAAAAAGGGGCGCGACAGCATGGCGACTCTGCTGGGGATATTTTTAGGCTCTTACCATAAATGAACTTGATCTTTGTGAATTAGTCATCTCTGATAAGCGTGTTTTTTATTTTGCTGTTACCTAAATCTCCCACTCCCATTTTACCCTTTTATTGCTACATGCATATCCTTTTCCCTATTTTCCCTTTATATGAACTCATATGCAACTCTTCGTTTAATTTGATTATAACATGTGTTTCCCTTTATTCCCTAATCATGTTCACCTACTCCAAACTTTGTTCTTATATCATATCTCTCCCCAACCTTTACCCCTTTATTTGATTTATTACAATTCTTTCATTATGCGAACTAGCATCTTCCTTGTTTTTCTTTCTCTTATGTCTTTATGTTCATTCAATACTGCATTTGTTTTTCAATATGTGAAAATACTTGAAAACGTATTATTTTTTCATAAATCATGTTCCGCATCATATTCCACTCGTGCGTATTAATACCATAGCGGCACTTGATGAGTGTCCGCGCTCTTCCTAAAATCACCCTTTAAATTTGGTAAGGCTTATTTGCAGTAAAACTAGTCGATCAGCGGTGCAATCGACAGTTTCGTGCCTTACCCTCTCAAGTTATCCACTTGAGGGTACCATTCTAGACTTATCTAGAAACCACATTCTAAAATCAATTGTGCATGCATCTTGTCTAAACCTAGAATGAGTTAGGATGCTGTCCGCGCAATAACTCACTACGACAAACCTTGTCCAAAGTCCATCGAGATTTCCATAATCCCAAGGGACATAATCACGATCTTTGCATCATTTGGAGAAAAACATGCCAATATGTTGATCATTAGCGTGAAAATAGCTGAATCTGGAGGGGGCAAGGGCTAACTTTATTTGTTTTGCAGAAATGAGGCACGAGGTCCCCAGGTTCGGCATGGTTCGGAATATCCCACCTTTGCTACTGGATTGGTGAGAAAATCTCGCACCACGTGACAAAATCCATGTGAAAATATTTCTTGGGAATTTACCTTCTCTGCTAGACATTCACCCGAACAATGTACTGATCGAGGCTGCTACTATGTTCTGGGATGAAAGAGGGTTGTTTTCCATTTCGGGGAGATAGAGATGACTCCCCTTCTAGAGGAAATAAGGGCTTTGCTGGACTTCCTTGGGATAGCCTTGGTCTATTGGTACCTGAGAATCGCACTTCCCGGTGGTTTCTGAAAATGATGTGTTTTAGAAAGAATGATGAGTTAGTCTACTTAAAGAAGTCTTACATACCGTTCGACTTCCTCTGCGCACGTTACGGACACAGCAAATCCTATCGCCTTTACCATTATGAGTTTTCTATTACTTCGTTTGGTTGGACCCACCATCGGGTTTTCGTGTTCATTGTCTATTTTCTAGGGATGTTGGTATTCCCAATGCAAGGAGAAAGGATTTACACCCGTTTAGCTATGGTTACTAAGACCCAAATGGAAGGAATTGAAGGACAGACTTACACTATCATCCCAATGATCATGGCAGAAATATACCGAGCTTTGGACCGTTGCAAGAAGGGATTCAGACATTTCGAGGGTTGTAACTTGTTACTACAAATATGGTTGTTGGAGCATCTTCAAAGAGGATAGTACCGTCAGGAATTTCCGCGGCAACCATGGAATGACCACATAGCTTTTCACCATCCAAAAAGAATGACTTTCATCCCAGATAGATTTGCACAACCAAAAAATGTTGTGGATTGGGTGCACTTCTTTAGCAATTTGACAGACGACAAGGTCCATTGGATGTTCAAGTGGTTCCCTACTAGCGAGTTTATCATCAGGTCAAGAGATGTCCCTCGTTTAGTGCTGATTAGGTTGAGGGGATTTATCTTTATGCTCTTATCAGGGTCATGAGACAGGCTGGGAGGAAACAAGTCATACCCCGAGTCTCCAAGATGGTTCACTACAAAGCAGATTTCCAAGGTGATGCTATTCCATTCAAGTATGAGGTACAACACATGTGGCATCTAAAAGTCGTAGTGGAAAAGGATACCATCGAGCCAGATCGATACCATGCTAGCCATGTGCACTTTTATCCGTCATGGTTGGTCGATAACATAGCAGGAGAAGTCAAGCTAGGGATTGATTTGGGAAATAGGGTCATAGACAATGCTGTCGAGGCCCAAGTCAAATATAAGAGGTTACGCAAAAGAATTTTTGAATCTGAGGCCATACATTTGGAACAACACAAAGCAGACATGGAAGCAATCAATGAATGAAGAGAAATCACCACTAAATCAATAGATAGGTTTGAGTATTTAGAGCAGGGATTGATGGAGCTGTAAGGGAAGATGAGAAACAGGGTTACAGGTTGTCAAAACATGGATGGAAATGAAGGAGGTTTCCTAGCAAGGGCGTATCTGCTGCTGGACATGCGCGACCTGGGGAATTTGATCGATTGACCAAAGAAGGCCAAGCATGGAGAAGGTCCCTCTTAGATCAAATAGATTAGAAATTATGTTTTACTTGCTCTCTAAACTCATTTATGCTTTGGTTGTAATAAGGCATATGCCATTAGTGACTCTTTACCATTATTGTTGTTTTAGTAGAGATTCGGTTTATTTTGCACATTAATGAAATGATACAGTTATTAGCATCAATTTTTCTCCAAATCTATATGTCGCTTAGGCCTACCTCGGGCACAATGAGGTCTCCAAGTTAGTACGTGATATTATAATTCCGCTATATGTGTTTAAATACTGCAACAACCTTTTAATACTCCTCACTGATTTGTTTACCTTTTGTTTTCTTCTTTTCTTGATTTGTTTATTCCCATCCCCTAAGGTTGGTCTGTGCATACTGGCATCATCAGCATATCATACTAGATCAAGAGGTCCTCCACCTCATCCTCCTCCAAATGATCCTAAAAGCAAAGGAAAGGCCAGAATGGATGATACAAGCAATATCAGGAAAGACAATGCCACGCATGAAGACAATGTTGAAACTTCAGATGGTCGAAGCACTCCAGCACCAAATAACTTGGTTTTGAGACAGGAACAAAAGATACTGGAGTTACAAGGGTAACTTGAGCAGATCCGGAACTTGGAAAATCTCTCCCTCACCTTGAACGTCCCCGACATCAACCAACAAAACACCAAAAACCCAATACCTCCCCAAAGTACACCAAACCAGCGTCCATAAAATCCTCTCGCACCTCACCAATATGCCACACTGCCTCAAAATCCCAATCATCCACCAGTACCAACTCCTCCACAACATCATCATCCAACCCAGTATCCATAAACCACTACCTATCATACTTCTCAGAACGCACCACAACCTATTCCCGATCCTCAAAATTCAACCAACGACCACCACTACACCCAAATACCTAGAGTCCATCAAAATAACCCCATATATGTGGAAACCTTACCCCACACTCCTCAACAAACCTTATACATACCTGAATCCGCTGAGAAGGACCTACTCATCAAAAACATGGCAGAGGAACTTAAGATGCTCACAAGTCGAGTCCAAGGTATCGAAGGGGGTAAAGGCATTGAGGGATTGAACTATGAAGATCTGTGCATTTAGCCGGATGTAGAACTTTTGGAGGACTACAAACCTCCTAAGTTCGAGATATTCAACGAAACAGGTGACCCAAAGGTGAATCTAAGGACATACTATGACAAGCTCGTAGGATTTGGAAAGGATGAAAGGATTCGCATGAAATTGTTCATGAGGAGCCTCACTGGAGACGCCCTATCTTGGTACATCAGTCAAAATCCAAAGAAATGGCTTAGTTGGGTAAACATGGCATCAGATTTCATGGATCGGTTCAGGTTTAATACAGAGAATGCACTGGATGTCTTCTATATCCAAAATCTCAAGAAGAAGCCAATGGAGACTTTCTGCAAGTATGCTACTCGATGGAGATCGGAAGCTGTGAAAGTAAGGCCGACATTGGAAGAAACACAGATGAACAAGTTCTTTGTCCAGGACCAGGATCCACAATACTACGAAAGGTTAATGGTTATCGAGAATCACAAGTTCTCTGACATCATTAAATTGGGAGAAAGGATTGAAGAAGAAATCAAGAGCAGAATGGTAACTAATTTTGAGACATTACAGGCTACGAACAAAGCTTTGCAGTCAGGGGGTATATCCAAAAAGAAAGAAGTAGGAGCAGTGATGGTAGCCCGAGGGCCAAAATCTCCTTTCACATACCAAACTCCACCACCCACATATCAGCCTTCACCTCCCAGATACCAACAACTCGCCACCACCTACCATACTTATAACACACAACCTGCATATTACCACTCACCACTACCAGCCCACCAAAACTACCAGAAAGCCAGACCAAATTTCGACCGTAGACCACTCGGACAATACACTTCTATTGTTGAACCCATTGATCAACTCTATGAAAGACTGAAGGCTGCCGGTTATGTCACCCCTATTCCCCCTGTTGCTATGGAGAACTCTTCCCAGTGGGTCAATCTGAACAAGACATGTGCCTATCTCTCGAGCATGAAGGGACACACTATTGATGAATGTCGCACTTTGAAGGATAAGATCTAGACGTTGATTGACACCAAGGTTATACAAGCAAAAGAGGCTGCACCTAATGTCTACAACAATCCCTTCCCGGATCATAGGGGCGAGGGGGTAAATGTGATAGAAACTGATGAAGAATGGGATCCGGAAGGATCAATCGGACTCATTCGTGAGGGGGATAAAAACACAATACCTCCAGTCACTCTCACACCCATTATAGTGCAAATTCAACTACCAATTAAGGTTGAAGTGGCCACACCAACTCCATTTAAGGTTAAAACAACAACGCCCTCAGCCACACCAGTCCCGTTTGATGTAGAAGTGACCACACCCTTCACTATGATGGTAGCACCCACACCGTCCTTTAATTCCAACGATATACGATTGGACTATGCTGCAGAGGTGAGAAGGAAAGGAAAAGGGAAGATGGAAGAAACAAGTGTTGCACAAGGCATGACTAGGACCGGTAGGGTTTACACACCTGAGCACTTGGGAGAAACAAGTAAAGAAGCCGCTCCCAAACAACCTATCATTGAAACCAGCCCGGATGATCTTTGGAGGAAAGTGCAAGCAAGGGAGTACTCTGTAGTGGATCATTTGAACAAAACCCCTGCTTAGATTTCCATTTTGTCACTGCTGCAAAATTCTGAGATACATAGGAATGCGTTAATGAAACTATTGAACGAAGCTTACATGCCCAACAACATCACTAGTGGAGAGATGGCCAACATGGTAGGGCAAAAATTGGAGAGCCACAAGATCACCTTTCACGAAGACGAATTACCACCTGAAGGACCGAGTCACAATAGGCCACTGCACATCACAGTATAGTTTGAGGACAAATTCATAGCCAGAGTCCTAATAGATGGGGGTTAGAGCCTCAACATTTGTCCATTGACTACTTTGAAAATGTTGGGAAAGGGTTTCCATGAGACACAATCAGGGAGTATGAATGTGAAAGCATTTGATGGGTCTCAAGGGGACATAATTGGAGAAATCAACCTTTATTTGCAAATGGGCCCGACTTGGTTTGAAGTTGAGTTTTAAGTATTGGACATATCTACTACGTACAATTTGTTGTTAGGGCAACCTTGGATACATGCTGCTGGAGCCATAGCTTCTACGCTACACCAGGCCGTGAAGTTCCAATAGAATCATCAAGAGGTGATCATTCATGGAGACGGAAGTAATCCTATTTACACCAATCAAACTGTTCCGGTTGTAGAGAATAGAAGGAAGCTGGGTGGAGAAACGTATCATCACATTGAGCGTGTCAATGCAATAGAGAAAGACAAGTAGTGGAGTAATAAAATCGAAAGCATACTGTTATGGATATGGTATGAACCCGGTAAGGGTCTCGGCAAGAATCTCCAAGGTATCACTAAGTCGATACAACCAAAACGTCACGGTACCACCTTTGGACTAGGATATCAATACACCTGGCAGGAGTACGATGATTGGTCACTGCCATGGCGTGGCCCCTATTACCCTCTCGAACAGCCAATACCACACCTGCATCAAACATTTCAACAGACTGATGTGATATGGGGATTTGAAGAAGATGAGGCTTTAGCTGGCCTAAAGAATCTATTTCTGGATGATGAATACATGGACTGCAATTCAATAGTTGAGGAGGAGGAGGAAGAAGATCTCACCATTCAGACCATGGAGAAATGAGTTGTTCTTAAGAATTGGACTGCTACACCATCCCGAGCCTGTCGAGTTCCTGGGTAGCCTGGCAATTAGCATGATCTATTTTCAAGCAATTTTAAGCATGTAAGATATTTCCAGTATTTTGTTTTAAGACGCATTTTGTTTTGAAATAAATTGCTCGAGTCATCGAGACGTACCTATTTTGACATTTTCAAGATTTAATTAATGTATTGCTATTTTAGTATTTATTATTATCTTTTACATTTTTCCTCTACAACATTATTATTACTTATCCTGATGAACCAACGGCTACGACATGTAATGAGATAACGCAATATAAGGATAGTGATTCAGAAGAAGTAGAAGAAGAAGATATAATCCCTGAGGAAATTGTCAGAGAAGATAAGAATTTTGAGAATAAGCCTATGTCCAACCTGGATGAAACTAAGATAGTCAACTGGGAGATTCCGAAACAGTCAAAGAAACCCGCATAAGTATCCATTTGTCACCATTGGAAAAAAAAAGAATCACCCATTTCTTGAAGGAATATGAGAACATTTTTGCATGGTCTTATGATGATATGATTTGTTTGAGCACATCCATAGTGGCTCATAAACTACCTACCAATCCGATGTGTCCGCTTGTAAAATAGAAGCTCAGAAAGTTCAAGCCTGATATGAGTCTGAAAATCAAAGAAGAAGTCACCAAGCAGATCAAAGCCAAAGTTCTCAGAGTGGTCGAATATCCTACTTGGTTGGCCAGCATCTTGCCAGTTCCGAAGAAGGATGGGAAGGTCAGAGTATATGTCGACTTTCGGGATTTAAACAAAGCAAGTCCCAAAGATGATTTTTCGCTATCCAATATACACATATTGATTGACAGTTGTGCCAAGCATGAACTCTAATCCTTTGTGGATTGCTTCGCGGGATACCATAAGATTTGGAGAATGAGGAAGATGCCGAGAAAACAGCCTTTATCACTCTATGGGTGATGTATTGTTACAAAATGATGTCGTTTGGCCTGAAGAATGCTGGGGCCACTTATATGATAGCCATGAAAACCATTTCCATGACATGATTCACAAAGAAATAGAGGTATACGTGGATGACGTCATCATCAAATCCAGAAGAAGCGCAGACCATATAGCAGATTTAAGGAAATTCTTTAATCAGCCTTAAAGGTACAATCTGAAACTGAATCCTGCAAAGTGTGCCTTTAGAGTCCCTGTTGGAAAATTGCTAGGTTTCATTGTAAGTCGTCGGGGGATTGAATTGGACCCCTCAAAGGTCAAATCCACACAAGATTTTCCACCTCTGAGGAGCAAGAAAGATGTGATGAGCTTCTTGGGGCGTCTCAATTACATCAGCCGATTCATAGCACAATCGACCGTGATCTATGAGCCAATTTTCAAAATATTGAAGAAAGATGTTGTAACAAAATGGACTAAAGAATGCCAGGAAGCTTTCGATAGAATCAAGGAGTACCTATCCACGCCACCAGTCTTGGTCCCGTCAGAACTTGGTAAACCTTTGCTACTCTATTTGTCCGTACTAAATGGAGCTTTTAGTTGCATCTTGGGACAACACGACGAGATGGGAAGAAAGGAACATGCCATATACTATCTGAGTAAGAAGTTCACACCCTATGAGGCACGGTATTCTTTGCTGGAATGCGCCTTTTGTGCCCTGGCATGGATAGCTCAAAAATTGAGGCATTACTTCTCTGCCTACACTACATACCGCATATCAAGGATGGATCCTTTGAAATACATCTTTCAGAAACCAATGCCTCCAGGGAAACTAGCCAAATGGCAGATATTGTTGAGTGAGTTTGATATTGTCTATGTGACTTGGAAGGTGATCAAGGGGCGGGCACTAGCAGATTTATCTTGCGGAAAATCCTATATGAGGGGAACACAAACCATTGAAAACATATTTTCCCGATGAAGAAGTGTCGTTTGTAGGAGAAGATATTACTGAAGCCTACGACGGTTGGAGAGTGTTCTTCGACGGAGCTGCAAATTTCAAAGGAGTAGGTATTGGAGCGGTTTGGTGTCAGAGACATGTCAACATTATCTGATATTCGTGAAGCTCAAGTTTCCATGCACCAACAATATGGCAGAATATGAGGCTTGCATCATGGGGCTCAATTTGGCCATCGACATGAATATACAAGAGTTGTTGGTAATTGGTGATTCAGATCTTCTGGTACATCAGGTTCAAGGAGAATGGGATACAAAGAATACTAAGATACTACCATATTTATATCATGTGCAAGAGTTGATGAAGAAGTTCATGAAGATATAATTCAAACATGTTCCGAGAATCTAGAACGAGTTCGCAGATGCACTGGCTACTTTGTCTTCCATGATACAGTATCCAGATAAGAATTTCATTGACCCCATTCCAGTAAGGGTCCATAGTCGGCCAACTTATTGTGCACATTTTGAAGAAGGAACAGACGGAAATCCACGGTACCATGATATCAAGGAATACTTGGCAAAAAGAGAATACCCGGAGCATGAAAATCATACTCAGAAACGCACATTCCGGAGATTGTCCAACCATTTCTTCCAAATTGGAGGAATTATGTACATAAGGACTCCAGACCTAGGAGTATTATGGTGTATTGATGCCAAAGAAGCTTCCAGATTGCTCGAGGAAATACATACTGGAACCTGCGGGCCGCACATGAATGGTTTCGTTCTAGCCAAGAAGATATTAAGAGCAGGATACTTTAGGATGACTATAGAAACAGACTGCATCAGGTATGTTCAGAAGTGTCATTGGTGTCAGGTACATGCAGATATGATACTGGTACCACCAAATGAACTCAATGCAACAAGTGCACCTTGGCCTTTCGTTGCTTGGGGAATGGATATCATCGGTCCGATCGAGCCCGCCACTTCAAATGAGCACATGTTCATTTTAGTGTCCATAGACTACTTCACAAAATAGGTTGAGGCTGCATCTTACAAGGCTATAACCAAGAAAGTCATCACAGATTTTTGTCAGGGATCGTATTATTTGTCGTTTCGGGGTACCAGAATCCATCATTAACGACAATTCCGCCAACCTCAACGGCGACTTAATGAAAGCTATGTATGAAACCTTCAAGATCAAGCATAAGAATTCCACAACATACAAACCTCAAATGAATGGAGCCGTGGAAGCCTCCAACAAAATCATCAAGAAAATTCTAAGGAAAATGGTAAACAACCACATGCAATGGCACGAAAAATTACCATTTGACTTATTGGGATATCGTACCATAGTTCACACATCAACCGGAGCAACTCGCTATATGATGGTTTGTGGTACTGAAGTTGTCATTCTCGTCGAGGTCAAGATTCCTTCTTTGAGAATTATACAAGAAGCAGAACTTAGTGATGCATAATGGATAAGGAGTCGCTATGAACAATTGGCTCTTATCGATGGAAAAAGAATGAATGCAGTATGCCATGGTCAACTTTATCAAAACAGAATGTCCAAAGCTTTCAATAAAAGGGTCAAACCTAGACAATTCACACCGGGACAGTTGGTGTTGAAACGAATTTTCCCACGTCAAGATGAAGCCAAAGGAACGTTTTCGCCCAATTGACAAGGGCCTTACATGGTTCACAGGGTTCTAACAGGAGGAGCACTCATACTTGCAGAAACAGATGGAAATGTTTAGCCGAAGCCTATCAATTCGGACGCAGTCAAGAGATATTATATTTAAATTTCTTCATTTGATGTAACTGAACTACGCTTGACCTGATTCTCATTTAAGAGGGGATACGTAGGCAAGGGTTTGGTCACATCTCAATAAAATTTTCATTTCCTCCTCAACCAGAAACTGGGGCAGAATTTTGAGGAGGACCCTCAAATTTCCGGAGCAAGTTCAGCCGAAGTCATCATATGCAAGGCAGTCAGAGAATCGGTTAAGTAATTGGGGTAGAATTTGAGAAGGATTCTCAAAATTCTGGAGTAAATCCAACCAACTTTGTCACATGTAGAACCATTGAAGAATCGCTTACTAAACTGGGGCAGAATTTTGAGGAGGACCCTCAAAATTCTAGTGCAAAAAAGTCGCAATGTCTCTAAAAGTTTCACAGTAATCGGTTCATTTAATTTACTCGATGTCATATACTACTATGTTTTAAAATAACTATGTTTATCAAATGCATGCATACATTTTGAAAACTTTATCTCTATAGCAGCCAGATGTTACCCAGGACAACTCAAATAGGACCTCCGGAGCGAGGCAAAGCAAAGCAAGCAGACGAAGACACGAAACAATCTTCCACACAAAACTCATGATCTTTCTTCGGATGCAAGCACGACGAACACTATAGGAATATTTGCAAGTATACATACATCAAAACCACTATCTTTGTAACGACAAGGCTGCCAAATGCAAACATGTCTCCAGGTAAGAAAATATTCTATTGTCACCCATTGTCTCTCCATTACATGAGACTAAGCATTTTCTCCCATTTTTCATAAGGCTAAGCCTTGCCTCCTTAATTGCATATGGCTAAGCACTGTCTTCCATTGCATGAGACTAAGCATTGTCTCCCATTTTGCATGAGGCTAAGCCTGTCTCCTTAATTGCATAAGGCTAAGCATTGCCTTCCATTTCATGAGACTAAGCATTGTCTCCCATTTTGCATGAGGCTAAGCACTGCCTCCTCAATTGTATGGCTAAGCACTAACTTCCCTTGCATGAGTCTAAGCATTGTCTCCTCTCCTTGCATGAGGTTAAGCCTTGCCTCCCTAAATTTCATAAGGCTAAGCATTGCCTTCCATTGCATGAGACTAAGCATTGTCTCCCATTTTGCATGAGGCTAAGCACTGCCTCCTCAATTGTATGGCTAAGCACTGTCTTCCCTTGCATGAGACTAAGAATTGTCTCCTCTCTTTGCATGAGGTTAAGCCTTGCCTCCCTAAATTTCATAAGGCTAAGCATTGCCTTCCATTGCATGAGACTAAGCATTGTCTCCTCTCCTTGCATGAGGCTAAACCCTGCCTCCCTATATTGCATAAGGCTAAGCTCTACCTTCCCTTGCATGAGACTAAGTGTTGCCTCCTCTTCTTGCATAAGGCTAAGCTTTGCCTCCATAATTGCATAAGGCTAAGCACTACCTCCCCTTGCATGAGTCTAAGCATTGTCTCTCCTTGCATATGTTGTGTTGTTCAAAACCTTGCATTATTCCTCTCTCGAGGCTAAGCTCTGCCCACCGACCTTACACAGGACTAAGCTCTGTCTTGTATTATCTCAAGCATCATGTCTTTGTATCTCATGGGCTGAAGCATAGCAAAATTTTCTGAAGGCATCATAGTTCGAAGGCATCATCCTCAAAGTCGGAAGACACCATGTCATGGCCTAAGGACCTCTCAATATTGCACATCATTATTCAAAGGCATCATGGTTCAGAGGCACCATTATCATGGCCTGAGAACATCATTTCATGGCCTGTGAATCTCTTATCTCACGATTCATGGCCCAGGATGTCATGGTCTAAAGACAACATCCTCACCGTCCGAAGACAATCTTCATGGTCCAAAAGGAATTTGCATCATATTTAAATTCTCGCAATAATCCATATATATTTTGCGTGCATCGTGTTTTAAGTTTTGCAGGTAATCCATGAAATAATAGTTCTTCAAACAGGAGCAAACTTCGCTCTGGTTTCCTTTCTCATCATTCACACCCTGTCGTTATTCAAACATAACCGACTCTCATCAATTACTCGCTTTTTACTCTACGACCGTTCAGTTATCTGCTCTGCGATACATCCATAACATCTCAAATTCACATTCATGACTCCGCACAAATTCATACGATATTATCCTACTCAAAAGAACCTTTTCCGAAACACGCGACCATTCCTATAACAACGTCATCGGCCTCATTCACCATTAGGTCCAGAACTACACATGGACGGATTCTTGTAAAACCAGGAATATGTAGATAGCTCAAAGACCAGAGCGCGGCCTATATTTTTTCAAATTACCCCATTCGGTCAAAATCGGCCATCATTTCTTTATCCGACAACTCTTTCATCCTTCCCGGATAAAGAGGGCCAGCTGTTAATACCCAATTTTTTCTCATATTTTTTAAATATACATATATACTTTCAAAATAATGCACATGCATTATCTTTGGATTTACAAGCATGCACAATTATTTTTCATAATTCTCCATAATTTTTAAACGAGCTTAAATTAATTTATTTTTGCATTTTATTATTATTATATATATATATATATATATATAAATCAATTTATTTCTGTATTTTATTATATAGATATTCAATAATGACCCTCCAAATTATTTTTTATGATGATTCAATCATATAAATATATCATTTATGTCAATATAAGGTTTTAAATATTTTCAGTGCATTTTTTATAATTGCATTTGTATTTTTTAAAGCTATATTGCACATTTTGTAATAACAGCCCATATGTACTTATAATTATTTATTTATGTAAACAATAACCTTTTATATTTTTATAATGTTAAATAATTATTTTTATTTATTTTTATGTACAAATAATATTTTTGTTATTCATCTATTATTTTTTATAAATTATTTAATCGTTAAATTTGGGTATTTAAAATCTAGCCCCATTTTTTATTTAAATTCGGACCTAGGACTATCTAAACCAGCCCAATTTACCTAAGCCCAATAACCTAAGTTCAATACTCTACCCATTCATTAAAACCCGACCCCAATCCGCCCAAATCCTAGTTGTTGATCAAAAATGATCAACGGTCCACAAATAGTTACCCTCTTCCCTTATATCCCCTCCTCTTTACCCTAACCCTTACTTCTCTAAAGCCGCCGCCCTCATTTTCCCTCCCCTGATGAACTCTAAAATCCGCCGCCCCACTCAAACCCCCCAAATCCCGGTCTTAATGGGATACTTTCCCTATTCCCTTACCATTTTAGGGTTCTTCCCTTATTTGGTGCTAAGTTCGGAATAACTTAGGTACTTGCCTAAACAAGGAAAGTACCCCCACTTTGATTTCATCCAAATCTATGTTTACCTCTTGAATCTGGACAGCCTTGAGTCCAAACGCGTTATTTTGTATTGATTCTCTCGTATCTCGTTGATTCGTACTTAACCCTAAAGGTTAGGGTTCCAGATTCTCTTTTGATTTGAGCTTAAGCTAGTTTAAACCTTGATTTTTGGCATGATTCTGTCTCTATTCACCCTATTATGTGAGAATATACCTATTTTGTCGATTTCGTTTACTTACCCTAAATTAGGGTTTCATATTTTTTTAATCGAACCAAATCTGGTTCGACTCCATAATTCCTTTGAATGATTTCCTGTCTATATTAATTTTATGAAATATGTGATTCTTTGCATGTATTTTCTGCCGATTTTGTGTATTTTTACCTAAAATTATGGTTTCAATTCCATTCTGTACTGATTTAAGTGCTTACCCTTTTTTGTGCTTGAATCGATTATTTTCCATGTTTATGTTTTAGTTTTTGCACTATTTAAACCCCTCCCCACTCCCCTTTGAAAAGGCAGAGATTCTGAATTCGAAAATCTTTTCACTACACTAAACAAAAGTTGTGTACACTTACTCTCTTGAGCAATCTTATTTTGTGTTTTGATTCCTGACCGGCTGAAAGCCAAGGCTAGAAATTTTCAAGTCTTTGCATCTATGTGGTGATATTTGTTATATTGTTGGATTCCTTTCTTCCTTGTTTCATCTTAACTGGTGAGTTATTGAATCATTTGCCATTTCATTATGATTATTTGTTCAATGTGTTACTACTATTAGACCGTGACATCCTAAATGCTATTACCTGTATTTAAGACATGTTGAACTTAGTTTGAATTGATTAATGAAATCTGCCTAACTCTGTGTAATCTAGGACTATTTTTTAGCATTAAATAGGCTTTCATACCTTTCCTAAGAACTGTTTAATTATATGTGCCTTAACAGATTCATCTGTTTGTTTATTGAACCTTTTACCATGTGATCTGGTTGATTTTGTGCTCACTATGCTATAACACCACTATTAAATTGTTTTAATCAGTTTTTGACTTACTGTTAATCAATGAGCTTTCTTTTTGTGACTCAGTCTGATCTGGAGTCTTTGTTATCACTATGAACATCCTTATGAACTGCCTTATTAGCATGTGACTCTGATAATTCCCAAAAGCTGGATTATGTTTACTTAGGCTCAAATATGTTGCTATCCATTTGTGTTCTATGTGTGATTCCGTACCCCCTAATCCAATCCTACTCTCCTGAGTCCTCACTCTTGCTGGCTCGAAGCCAAAGCAATTTAGATTCTGTCCCCTGGCTTCCTAGTGTGAGCACTGCTCAGGGTTCATATGAGACCCTCGTGAACTTTCACACACTAGGATTTGGTCCCTAGTCCTCCTTGAACTGTTCTGATCATTCTTCTCTAGTGTGAGCATTGCCCTAGGTTTTTGAAGCCCTTGGGAACTCTAACACACTAGAGATTTGGGTGATGTATACTTATTCTGAAGATATGGATAAATCATGCATTATTGGTTATTGTGTCTTTATGAACATGGGCTTTTGGAGTTACTATGAGTTGAAGGCCTGACCTATCCTGGTGTATTTGGGCTTGTTGCAGGCTTCCTATAGTTTTATATACTTTGTAATTCATTCATTAATTCCTGGTCTGTAATAATTATTTGTAAAAACAATTGAGGTGTTAGTAAATTGGGAAACTGGGTTTATTTTAACATTTGCATGAGAATGGATAGAAATCCTGCCTATAGGTGTTTACTTTGCTCATTCTGCTATTATGCTTTAAAGAACCTACCTATGAGTATTTACTTTGCTCAAATATGTTCTGCTATTGTGCATTAGATAGCCTGCCTATAGGTGTTTACTTTGCTCATTCTGTTGTTATGTGTATTAGATAACCTGCCTCTAGGTGTTTACTTTGCTCAAATACGTTCCGCTAATTGTGTGCCTATAGGTGTTTAATCCGTCTAGCTTATTCTACTTTTACATGTTAGATACCATGACTATAGGAACTAAAAGTAACCAAAGTTCAATTTGCATTGCAGCATATTCATTAGGCATCATGACCATAAGGTCATTTATATTCTACAAATCTGCATCTTTAGAAATCATGCCTATAGGATTTTAATTTATTGATATGCTATTGTCATAGTTGTCTATTTAGTATGCATGCCTATAGGAACTAAAACCAGTTTTAATCATCAAGGGTAGGAATCATGTCCATAGGGTGATCACCATCTGTGTTAAGCACTAAAATTAAGCTTTAAAACACTGTCTGGTTGAACGCCATTAGAAAGCATGCCTATAGGTACACCTGAGTAATTCTGACTATCTCTCGTTGCTTATCACTGCAAACACTGAGTAAATCACCTGATAGCATGTCTATTGGTTTTAACCGCTTGTAATTATAATTCGTAGGCAACTGTACAATCACTTAGAAATTACTTTGCATAACGGCCAGCATGATTAAAATCCAAAATCACATAGAAATCATGTTTATAGGACCTCCTAACGACTTTAATTGTTAAAACTGTCAAATGCCTAATTTGTTGCGTGCCTTTGCTGCCTAAGTGTGGAGGCTAACTTGAGACCTTATTTGCTTTTACATGAAAGTCCAACTTGTTTTTGAATGTCGCCTAGTTTTATCATTTTGAGCAACCTAAGTTAAGTCTAGAACCATCCCAAAATAGAGGTCCAAACGCCTCCCGGGCCATAGGCAAGGGACGGGTAGTGCGCGCATAGGGTATGATTTAGAATTGATTAGAGTGCTTTAGGTAAAGAACTTAAAGATATTAATCGGGTAGCAGGAAATGATAGTTTGTACCCGCTGAATAATATGAGTAACACCCCCATCTTGGAGAGTTACGAAGTATTATTTATGTTGCACGGTGTGATCATTTAGGCTAAAAAACTTAGGACCCCCCATTCCTATTAAAATAATTTTGTCTTTCTCTTCTCTATTAGACTAATTCACATGATTTGAGTTCGTTCGGGACTCACCGTTGTGGACCTCGAGGAGTGCCTAACACCTTCTCCTCGAGGTAATTTGAGCCCTTACCCGATCTTTGGTGACACAAACTAGTAAACTCGAGTCATTTGCAATAGGTGCCCTAACGCACCTTAATCCGTTAGGTGGCAACTCTCTTTTGATAGCCCTTCCTCCCTTTTTAAAAGAGTTGTCAATGTCAAAACCCGATTTTGTGAGAAAAAGGGGCGCGACAGTTATTATCAACTAAAAAACATGTAGGAAATTATCTTTGGTTGAGAAAAAACATGGTGACACTCAAATCTTGATGGAGTACAAGCTAATCTTTGATTATCCCTCCTTAAGATTAGAAGATACAGTATCACGTTTCAAAGAGATTGCATACGTGATTTACAATGGTCGGAACTGTAACGCGAGATTTTACGATTCTAAGGAAGTACGGTGCAATCTTTCTCAAGATCGTACGGATTTTTCCCTACTCCGATCTTGTCGTCACATGTTTGGTCGCAATTAACTTATGTTAGAGGGATTGTCAAGAGAATCAACTCTGGTATGTTAAGGCTATTCCTTCTTTCTTTTGGCATGATCCAAGTAACGATACGTAAACGTAATGCTATTCTATAAGTGGTTCTACTCTTAGCAGTTGAGGATGTCTATATTATTCATTCTTGTAAAGTGACATCCAAGCATGTCTAAGTATGTATCTAGTTCCCTATTGAAGTATTTGATAAAGATGTTAATGCTTATAATATAGTGCTACATGTACATGTATCTTCATGCATTTACTAACGTGCTACAGCCGGTCGGGCAGTTACCACCGATTGGTCATTATTTACCATCGGTTGGGTAGTCATGCATATTCATTTACCATCGAGCTACGACCAGTCGGGCAGTCATGCATTTACCATCGAGCTACGGCTGGTTGGGTAGTTAAACATTTACCACCGAGCTATGTCCGGTCAGGCAGTCATGCATTTACAACCGAGATATGGCCGGTTGGGAAGTTACATATTTACCACCGAGCTACGGCCGGTCGGGCAATCATGTATTTACCACCGAGCTATGGCCGATCAGGCAGTTACTACTGATCAGTTGGGCAGTCATACATCATACGATATGGATAATAGTCTCAAAGAGAGGTCTTATATATATATATATATATATATATATATATATATATATATAAGTATAATAAGTATGCATATACAGTGGCACTTCAGAGTTTCAGGTTGATTCTTATGTCTTTAATTAATGTTGACTTATTGTTATGTTTCAGTTCTGCCTTACATACTCAGTACATTATTCGTATTGACGTCCTTTTGTTGGGGACGCTGCATTCATGCATGCGGGTATAGATATTCAAATTGACGAGCTCTTATAGTAGACAAGGTTGGCATTCGGCGAAGGATCGGTAAGACTTCACCTCATTCAGAGTGTAGTCGTGTATATGAGTCATCCTGTCAGAGTTTTGCTACAGACTTATGGGTAGGCCGGTACCCTGTCCCATTTGATGTCAAATAATCTTAGAGGCTTTGTAGAAAGAGGTTCATTTTGTACAGTATGTTAGAGGCCTTGACGACCCATATGTATTCATGTTTTAAGAAAAATGGTTCAGTGATACAGTGGTTTTCCACTAACAGTTGTACATTACGAGTTGTGGTCATGTTGGCACATGGTAGTTACAAAGAAAAAAAAGTTACAGAGTGGTTCGCTCGGGCCATTGTGCCACCGGGTGCCAGCCATGCTTCCCCAGGTTTGGGGCGTGACATTACCCTAGTTTTCACAAAGGGGATTGGTGGTGGAACGGACAAGTCCAAGGAAAAGTGAAAGCCAAAAGCGGCGTGTATGAAACTAGTGGAGAGAAAAGATGAGGAGGAAAGGAGAACAAATAGGGAATGGTATAAAAAGGCTAAGAAATAGGCGAAACTAGCCGTTACAAAGGCCAAAACTATAGCGTTTAGTCGATTGTATGATGAACTTGGGGCCAAATGGGGGATAAGAAGTTATGCAGGCTAGACAAGGTAAGGGAGAGGAAGACCCGTGACTTAGACCATGTGAAGTGCATTAAAGATCAGGATGGAAAAGTATTGGTGGATGACCAAGCTAGACGAGATCTCGGTGGAATTTTTGGAAGAATGCAGACAGAGCAGGTTTGGAGTGGCTTACTAGGTTGTTTAATGTTATTTTTAAGACGACGAAGATGCCCGAAGAATGTAGGTGGAGTGCGGTGGTTCCAATGTACAAGAATAAGGGTAACATCTAAAACTGCAATAACTATAGGGGTATCAAGCTGCTAAGCCTCACGATAAAAGTCTAAGAGAGGTGGTAGAAGTTAAGGTGAGAAAAGGTGTATCAATTTCTAAGAGCCTATACGGTTACTGAAGCCATTCACCTTATTAGGAGACTGGTGGAGGAGTATAGGGATAGGAAGAGGGACTTGCACATGGTGTTCATTAACCTAGAGAAAGCTTACGACAAAGTCCTGAAGGAGGTGCTATGGAGATGTTTGGAGGTTAGAGGTGTACATGTAGCTTATACTAGGATAAATCAGAATATGTATGATGGTTCTAAGACCCGGATTAGGACGATGGGAAGGGATGTCACAACCCAATTTTCACAATAGGCCGTGCGCCCAACATCGCCAATAGGCAAGCCAACGGTGAATACCCAATTAATTGCTCATTTCAATATTTTTAAAATCTTTGATTTTTATTTAATAAGGAAATAAATAGTAAGTTAGTAATACAACACATAAACTAAACGTGAAAGTAATATAGTGAATTAAATAATCAAATCCCATGAGTGTCTACTAGAATTCTCAAAATTCGGTGTCACATATGCACGAGCATCTAGTAAAATATATAAAACTCTCTAAGAACTACTGTCTGAAATAAAATAGATAGAAATGATAAAACACAACAAGAGAAGGCTCTGGGTGCTGCAGAATGGAGCATGAGAAGTAGCTCACCACTAGGCCTCCGAGTAATGCGGATGCGTGCCCGGACGAACTCCAGATACACATGCTTTAGAACCAGCACAATATGTATAGAAGTGTAGTATGAGTATGTAAACAACATGTATATACCTAATAAGTATCTAGTATAACCTCGAAGAAGTAGTGACACGGGACCGACATCGACACTAACTAGTGGAAAATATACCTAATGTACAAGAATATTTAATAGGCATGAAATACAACATCAATAATGGAATAAGAAGCAATAATTAAATGGTAAAGTGAATTAAAAACAGCAGCAAATCGGGATTTAGTTCAAAACTTCATATTTTCAAAACTAAAGAGCATTGAGGCGATTTTCAAAGAACAAGTTCTTCCCCAAAATATTGGTATAAGATTCTAAACCATTTTCTTTCGATTTCCCATTGCATTTCATCAATTTTCATCCAAAAATCTAGGGGTTTTATGGTAGAAATTAGGAATTTGGGTAGAGTTAGGGCTTTTGATTAATTGGAATTTAGACCTCGTTTAGGGGCCGGATTTTGAAACTAATTGCATATTCGGGCTCGTGGGTGAATGCGTAATCGGGTTTTGGTCTGAACCTCGAGTTTTGACCAAGCGGGCCCATGGGTCGATTTTTGAGTTTTTGGGGAAAATGATAGAAAACCTATAATTAAGCATTGGGTATGAATTCTTTAGAATTTATTGATGTTGTTAAATTAATTTGGACTAGATACGGGTTATTTGGAGGCGAATTCTAAAGGAAAAGCTGTGTTTGAGGCTTGAGTTAGCTGTGGAAGTTTGAGATAAGTGTTTGGTCTAACCTTAGCTATAGGGATTAGGAGTTGTGTCTTATTTACTATGTGTTAATTGTGGAGTACGACATATAGGCATGGTGACGAGTATCTATATGTCGGTGTCAAGCATGCCCGTGAGTCTTGTATTGTAATTGTTGTGACTCCGTTGTGATTATTCGTGTTTCATACGAGGATTATCATTATTATTCCCTTGCTAGGATTTTGTTGTTATATTATTGTTCTCTTACCGGGATGTTGTTGTTATTATTATTGTTCCCTTGCCGGAATATTGTTGTTATATTATTGTTCCCTTGCCGAGATTCTTTTATGATTGGTGTTGATAAATGAAATGGGAGCGGGTTGCACGCCTGTAACGGTATTATATGAAATGGGAGATGGGTGCACGCCTGCAACGGTACTATATGAAATGGGAGCGGGTTGCACGCCTGCAACGGTACTATATGAAATGGGAGTGGGTTGCACGCCTGCGACGGTATTATATGAAATGGGAGCGGGTTGCACGCCTGCAATGGTACTATCTGAATGGGAGTGGGTTTTACGCTTGCAATGGTATTATATAAAATGGGATAGGGTTGCACGCCTGCAACGGTAATACATGTGTACATGCTTCTTATTTCCTTATCTTTTGCCGATAATTGATTATGGCGTTCCTTGCTTTCCTCTATTGGTATTCTATTATTATCTATTACTCCTCGCAACATGTTTCCCCGTCCTATCTTTAACTATAAATATTTGATTTTATTTTCCCCGGTATATGATATAATTGTACAGGTTTATTTGGTAGTTTGGTCTTAGCCTCGTCACTACTTTGCCGAGGTTAGACTAGGCACTTACCGGCACATGGGGTCAGTTGTGCTGATACTACACTCTGCACTGTGTGCAGATACTAATACCGGAGCGTTTGGACCTCAGTGATGGTGTTATCTTCAGTCCACTCAGGCAACCCGAAGTAGTCCTGCAGACGTCCGCGAGCCTTGGCGTTTCCTCCTATCACTTCTCTTTCTGTTTTTACTTATTCAGAGACAGATTTGTGTATTTTTATTCAGACCTTATTTGTAGTATTCTTAAATAGTCCGTGACTTGTGACACCAAATTCTGGGTAGTATTGTTTTTCAGACTATGTAGCAACTGGACTGAACTGAAATCCAACACGTGCGACGGATCACCGTGATACTTCTGGAGCATCGAAACATGAAATACCGGATGAACTCCTGCCAAGCTGGGAGGTCAGGCAGGCTCATAAGCAACCTCCCCAACATGCCACAATATCTCAAAAGGACCAATAAACCTCGGACTCAACTTCCCTTTCTTCCCAAATCTCATAACGCCCTTCATAGGCGAAACCCGAAGCAGAACCCGCTCACCAGCCATATAGGAAACATCACGAACCTTCTGGTCTGCATAACTCTTATGTCTGGGCTGGTCTATACGGAGTCTATCCTGAATCACCTTAACTTTCTTTGAAGCATCCTGAACCAAGTCTGTGCCCAATAATCTAGCCTCACCCGGCTCAAACCAACCCACAGGGGATCTACACCTCCTACCATATAAAGCCTCGTACGGTGCTATCTGAATGTTGGATTGATAGTTGTTGTTGTAGGCAAACTCCGCCAATGGAAAGAATTGATCCCAAGACCCTCCAAACTCAATCACACACACACGAATCATATCCTCAAGAATCTGAATAGTGCACTCGGACTGTCCGTCCGTCTGAGTGTGAAATGTTGTACTCAACTCCACCCGAGTACCCAACTCATGTTGTACCGCCCTCCAAAACCGTTATGTGAACTGAGTACCTCTTTCTGAAATGATGGAAACTAGAATACCATGCAGACGAACAATCTCCCGGATATAAATCTCCGCCAAACGCTCTGAAGAATAGGTAGTACACACAGGAATGAAGTGTGTGGACTTGGTCAGCCGATCTACAATCACCCAAATGGCATTAAACTTTCTCAAAGTTCGTGGGAGCCCAACTACGAAGTCCATGGTGATCCGCTCCCACTTCCACTCCGGAATCTCTATCTGCTAAGCAACCCACTTGGTCTTTGGTGCTCATACTTCACCTGCTGACAATTGAGGCACCGAGCTACAAACTCAACTATGTCTTTCTTCATCCGCATCCATCAATAGTGCTACCTCAAATCCTAGTACATCTTTGCGGCACCCGGATAAATGGAATACCGCAAACTATGGGCCTCCTCTAAAATCAACTCCTGAAGCCCATCAACATTGGGTACACATACCCGACCCTGCATCCTCAATACCTCGTCATCACTAATAGTCACATCTCTGGCATAGCCATGCAGAACCTTGTCCTTAAGGACAAGAAAATGAGGGTCATCAAACTAGCACTCTCGGATACGATCAAACTAGCTAGAACCCATGCAAGCTAGAACCCGACTGGGCTCCGAAAGATCCAATCTCACAAACCGGCTGGCTAAGGCCTGAACATCCATCGCCATAGGCCTCTCCGCTGCTGGTAAATAAGACAAACTCCCCAAGCTCTCTGCTCGGTGACTCAAAGCATCGGCCACCACATTGGCCTTGCCCGGATGATACAAGATAGTGATATCATAGTCCTTCAGCAGCTCTAACCATCTTCTATAGCACAAATTAAGATCCTTCTGCTTGAATAGATGCTGCAAACTTCGGTGATCAGTATAAATCTCACAAGGCACACCATACAAATAATGATGCCAGATCTTCAAGGCGTGAACAATAGCAGCTAACTCAAGGTCATGGATAGGATAATTCTTCTCATGTACCTTCAATTGTCTGGACGCATAGGCAATAACCCTACTGTCATGCATCAATACCGCTCGAATGCCAATCCTCGAGGCATCACAATAGACAGTATAAGACCCCGAACCTGTAGGCAATATCAAAACTGGGGTTGTAGTCAAAGCTGTCTTGAGCTTCTGAAAACTTGCCTCACACTTTTCTGTCCACTGGAACGGAGCACCCTTCTGGGTCAGCCTGTCATAGGGGCTGCAATAGATGAAAACCCCTCAACAATTTGACGGTAATAACCTGCCAAGCCAAAAAAACTGCAGATCTCTGTAGTTGAGGATGGTCTGGGCCAACTCTGCACTGCCTCCACTTTCTTCGGATCCATCTAAATACCCTCACTCGATACCACGTGGCCTAAGAATACCACGGAATCCAACCAAAACTCACATTTCGAGAACTTTGCATATAACTTCTTTTCGCTCAAAGTCTGAAGCACTGTCCTCAGGTGTTGCTCATGATCTTCCCAACTCCAAGAGTATACCAGAATATCATCAATAAAGACAATGATGAACGAGTCAAAATATGGACGAAACACACTGTCATCAAATGTATGAAGGTTGTTGGGGAATTGGTCAGCCCAAATGACATAACAAGGAACTCATAATGACCATACCGAGTTCTGAAAGCAGTCTTCGGGATATCTGGCTCCCGAATCTTCAACTGATAGTATCCTGAACGCAAGTCAATCTTAGAAAACACTCGTGCACCCTGTAGCTGATCAAACAAATCATCAATATGGGACAAAGGATAACAGTTCTTCACTGTAACTTAGTTCAACTGGCGATAATCAATGCACATACGCATAGAACCATCATTTTTCTTCACAAACAAGACAAGAGCACCCCGAGGTGATACACTGGGCCGAATAAAACCCTGATCAATCAATTCCTGTAACTGATCCTTCAACTCAGGAGGGTCCATACGATATGGAGGAATAGAAATGGGCTGAGTGTCCAGCAATAGATCAATGCCAAGATCAATATCTCTATCGGGCGGCATGCCCGAAAGATCAGCTGGAAACACATCAAAAAAATCCCGTACTACTGGGACTGAATCAACTGTAGTGGTATCAATAGTGACATCTCTCATATAAGCTAGATACGTGTCACACCCCTTCTCAACCATATGCTGAGCCTTAAGGAATGAAATAACTCTACTGGGAGTATGATCTAAGGTACCCGGTAGTCCACTCTACTCATGGTACACCTGGCATAGCCAGCGTCACAGTTTTGGTATGGCAATCAAGAACAGCATAATGGGGTGACAACTAGTCCATGCCCAAGATAACATCAAAATCTACCATGCTGAGCAATAATAAATCGTTTCTCGTCTCAAAAACACTAAGACCAACCACACACGATCGATAAACACGGTCCACAACAAGAGAATCTCCCACAGGAGTAGAAACATAAACAGGGGAACTCAAAGAATCCTGAGATACACCCAAATGTGTGGCAAAATAAGAAGGCACATAAGAATAGGTGAAGCCTGGATCGAATAAAATCGATGCATTCCTATGACAAACCAAGACAATACAAGTGATGATAGAATCAGAGGCAACAGCCTCGGTATGGGAAGGAAGGGCATAATATCTTGCCTGGCCTTCCCCTCTAGGGCGACCTCTACCTCCCCGACCTCCACCTCTAGTTGGCTAAGCAGGTGGGGTAGCAACTGGAGTTGTAACCATAGCTTGAGAACTCTGCGGGGCACGCTGTGGTTGAGAAGCCTTTGAAGGTGCACTCCTCCCAAGTCTAGGGCAATCCCTCACCACATGGCGTGTGTCACCATACTCAAAACAAGCTTTGGGAGGGAAGTTATGACTGGCTCGGGCTAGGTCTGCTGGACTAACCTCTGAAAGCACCCCGTGTAGGAGGCGTACTAGATACTGAAGGTGCATAATAGGGCTCCTGAGGCCTAGGAGGAGCTAGAATACCACTGGCTGCTAGAAGAGCTGAATAAACGGGGTGACTCATATAACCCCTACCATGACGAACTACAGGTGGAGCACGGGCACCAAAATAATGGCCCGACTCTCGAGACCTCTTGGCCTCCCTCTCCCCTCTATCTCGAGCATGCATACCCTCTATCCTCCTAGTAATGCTCACCACTTGCTAATAAGAAATATCCATCTCCAACTCATGAGCCACGCTAAACCTGAGGCTGGGAATAATCCCCTCAATAAACCGGCGAACCCTCTCGCGAACAGTAGAAACCAAGGCTGGGGCATGTCTAGCCAAGCTAGTGTAATGGATAGCATACTCCGAGATAGTCATAGTACCCTGGTGCAAATGCTCAAACCCTACACGCCATGCGTCCCTGAGGCTCTGAGGAATATACTCTCTCAGTAACATATCTAAAAACTGAGTCCAAGTCAGGGAAGCTGCCTCATCCGAACTGTCTAACTTATAGGTATGTTACAACTCATAGGCGGCTCCTCGAAGCTAGTAGGTAATGAAGGAAACCCCACTCGATCCTGATATACCTATGGTACGGAGGATACTGTAGCACTCATCTAGAAATCCCAGAGCATCATCTAATGCTAGACCACTGAATACATAAGGCTTGTACTTCTTGAACCTCTCAAGCCTCAGCTGCTCATCCTCTGAAGCCACTGCCCTACCCTCGGGCTGATCTAGGATTGCAGGATGTACAGGAATAATCTCTGGGACCTGATCAACATGCACTCGCTACTCAGGAGTGCGGGCGGCGGGAGTCTGTGCTCCTCCCCAGTCTAAGATGTAGCTGCAACAATGGGAAGCAACCCTACCTGAGCCAGAGTGGTGTACATGCTCATGAACTGTGTAAGAGTCTCCTAGAGAGCTGGATTAGTAGTAGTAGGCGTATCATGTGCCTGGACTCCAGCTGGAACTACGGGTGGCACCTCGGTGGCAGCTTGCACGGGTGCTCTAGCTACACCATGTGCACGTCCTCGGCCTCTACCTCCGCCCCGACCTCTGACAGCTCTAGTATGGGGTGCGGGTGCCTGATCATCTTTGGTAGCACGTGTACTCACCATCTATGAGAGAATAGAAGGCAGAAGTTTAGAATTATGATATCAAAAATCTCGCACGACAAGGAAATCAAATGAAGTGGAAATTTTCCTAATAGTTACATAGCCTCTCGTAGATAAGTACAAACGTCTCCGTACCGATTCATGAGACTATAATAAATCGGCTTGTGATTCATGACTCCTATGAACCTAGGGCTCTGATACCAACTTCTCATAATCCAAGTTCGCCCTCCGCGAACTGTCGTGACGGCACCTAGTCTCTACGACTAGGTAAGCATAACAATTTGCGGAAAAAGAAACAAAATGCAGAAAAAACTAATAAAAACTGAAGATAAGCAATTACAGAAATGTTTAAGATGCCACTCGGCATATACTAATACAAGATCTCAAAAACTGAACAACTTCCCAAAACCCAAAATCTCATGAAATCATAAGCTGTTGAATAACTACAAGTGTCTAACTCCAAAATGTCTAAATAAAAGTAAATACAGAAGGGCTGATATTATGAGAGAGAATGGAAAGGGACTCCTCGGTCTGCAGATGAGGCAGATATACCTCGAAGTTTCTGGAGAATCGCCTCGCCTCAAGGGGTAGTAGGACTGAGTCGAAGTACCTGGATCTGCATATGGAAAACATGCGCAGATAGGGCATGAGTACACCACAACGGTACTCAGTAAGTGTCAAGCCTAACCTCAGTTGAGTAGTTACAAGGAAGGTCAGGGCCCTACTGATTATAGCTAAAAAATGAGGTAAAACAGTATAGAATACGACAATATAATTAAATGCTAACAGTAAGAAGTAACACAAGATAATAAGAATAACAACAACTATAACAGAGACAAAATAATCACAAAAGGAATACCGATCAACACAGAGATAGCAATCGAGGATCTCTTAGTATCCCGAGGATCTCATAGTATCCTCAATATGTGTGCGGGGAATCTCTCAGTATCCCGACAATCTCTATCCTCAATATATATGTTTGGGATCTCTCGGTATCCCAAGGATATCTTAGTATCCTCAATATACGTGTTGGGGATCTCTCGGTATCCCGCACTACAGTCCAAATCAATATATGTGCAGGGGATCTCCCGGAATACAAATCCGAAGTCCCAAAGTAAACAGGCAAGGGGGATCTCCCGGGATACCGTCCCATAGTCCCAAAGTAAACACACAGCAGCAACACGAAGAATACTCAATTAAATTCAAATTTCATACCAAGGTAAAACATGTATTTCTAATCTAGCATGCTACACATAATCCAAATAAGGTAGTTTGAGCAAGTAAAGCAATTAAGGCAATTAGACATACTCCCCTAAGCTAACAGCAGACTTAAATTGCAAGTAGTATAAACAGGAAAGGAAACACAATTAATGTTACTTAATGAAAATAGGATTTCCAACAATTAGCACAAGTACACACTCATCACCTCACATACAAAGTATTTCAAATATCAACAATACCAAATCCTAAGGGGAGTTCCCCCACACAAGGTTAGGCAAGCTACTTACCTCGAACCGGCTAAAAATCAACCTGAAACCACGCTCTTGCCACGAGTACTCGACTCCATATTGCCCAAATCTATTCAAACCAATTGTATAATGTAGATATAACTTCAAGTAACAGATTACACTAATTAATTCTAAGCTAATATGCAAAATTAGGAAAAATGACCAAAATGCCCTCGAGCTCACGTCTCGGAATCGGGTAAAAGTTATGGATTATAAACCCTCATTCACTCACGAGTCTAACCATACCAAAATTATCCAAATCCGATGTCAATCCCCAATCAAAACTTGAAATTTAGGTCTAAGAACTTTTCCAAATTTTTCACTCCAAATTCGAAATTAGATGATGAATTCATGTTAGATTAATGGGTTATAAGCAAAAAGGAGTGAAGAATCATTACCCAATCAATATCTCTAAAAATCCCTTAAAATCTCGCTCAAATCCGAGCTCCCAACCTCTAGTTTTGATAAAAATGACCAAACCCTCGACTTTGAAATTTTATATTCTGCCCAGATAAATCCTTCTTCGCGAACGCGGAAGGACCCGCATTCGCGAAGCACAACTTCTCTTGGTCTATTTTTCCTTCATCACAAACGCGATGTCCCTGTCGCGAACGTGGTGACCATCTTCCCCCATCCTACGCGAACGCGGGACCATCCTCGTGAACAGGTATAAGATCTCACAGCCTTGCGAACGAGGGAACACCTTCGCGAACGCGAAGCATTAAATTTCCACAAGCCCTAGCTCCTCTTCACGGATGCGAGACCCCGCTCGCGAACGCGAAAAAGTAAACCAGAACTGACCTGCTGCAACTCTCTAAGTCCAAAAATGATTCGTTGAGCATCCGAAACACACCCGAGGCCCCCGGGACCTCAACCAAACATGCCAACCAACCCTAAAACATCATTCAAACTTGTTCCAACCTTTGGAACGCTCAAAACAACATCAAAACACCAATTTAATATCGGATTCAAGCCTAAGAACTCCAAAAACTCTCAAATTACGCTTTCGATCAAAAAGTCTATCAAACCTCATCCAAATGACCTGAAAGTTTGCAAACACATCACATTCAATACTACGGAGCTACTCCAACTTCCGGAATCCCACTCCGACCCTGATATCCAAATCTCACTATCGAACCGGAAACTTCAAAAATTTAACTTTCGGCATTTCAAGCCTAAATAAGCTACGGACTTCCAAACCACAATCCGAACACGCCCCTAAACCCTAAACACCCAACGGAGCTAATGGAACCAACAGAATTCCATTCTGAGTCCGTCTTCATACTACTCCGACTACGGTCCAAATTCAAAAGCTTAAGCTTTCTTTTAGGGACTAAGTGTCCCAAAACACTCCGAAACTCAAAACCAAACATCCCGACAAATCTAAATAGCAGAAACAAACACGGGAAAAGCAGTTAATAGGTGATCAGGGCGTTAATTCTTAAAACGGCCGGTCAGGTTGTTACACATTAGGTACTGAAATCTTCCAGAGACATTTCTTCATTGTGACAAACTTGTGAATCCACTTAAACTGATTATGAGCCCTTCATATGGCAATAAGCTGAGTCAAGGTGTACAGTCTAACGACTATCTGTTCTGGCTGCAGCTATTGTTGATACCCAATTATTTCCTCATATTTTTCAAATATACATATATACTTTCAAAATAGTGCACATGCATTATCATTGGATTTACAAGATGCACAAGTATTTTTCATAATTCTCCATAATTTTTAAAAGAGTTTAAACCAATTTATTTCTGCATTTTATTATATAAATATTCAATAATAACCCTCCAAATTATTTTTTATGATGATTCAGCCATCTAAATATATAATTTATGTCAATATGAGGTTTTAAATGTTTTTAGTGCATTTTTGTAATTACATTGGCAATTTTTTAAGCTAAACTACATATTTTTTCAATAATAGCCCCTATGTACATATAATTATTTATATATATAAAAAATAACCTTTTATATTTTTATAATATTAAATAATTATTTTTATTTATTTTTATGCATAAATGATATTTTTTTTATTCATCTATTATTTTTTACAAATTATTTATTGGTTAAATTTGGGTATTTAAAATCTGGCCCCATTTTTTATTTAAATTCGGACCTAGGACTGCCCAAACCAACCCAATTTGCCTAAGCCCAATACCCTACCCATTCATTAAAACCCGACCCCAATAACATAGGTACTTGCCTAAACATGGCTAGTACCCCGCTTTGATTCCATCTAAATCTATGTTTACCTCTTAAATCTGGACAACCTTGAGTCCAAACGCATTATTTTGTACCGATTCTCTCGTATCTCGCTGATTCGTACTTAACCCTAAAGGTTAGGGTTCCATATTCTCTTTTGATTTGAGCCTAAGCTGGTTCAAACTTTGATTTTTCGCATGATTCTGTCTCTATTCACCCTATTATATGAGAATCCACCTATTTTTGTCGTTTTCTTGTACTTACCCTAAATTAGTGTTTCACATCTTTTTTATAACGAACGGATCGATCGTTTTGAGCATTTGCACTTCGATCGCCAGTTCCCGGGCAAGACTAGCCACGTATGATGTATTATGACTTATGTAAATCGTCGGTTTTGGTTTTTAGGATAACCAGAAGAGAATTAGAAGAATAATTCTTAGTTTGAAGCTTTAAATTTGAAAGGTTTGACCAAGTTTTGACTTCTTAGTATTCGATCTCGGATTTGGATTTTTATGATTTGGTTAGCTCCGTCGGGTTATATTGAACTTGGGAGCGCATTTGGAATGGAATTTGGAGGTCCATGGAAGATTTAGGCTTGAATTGGCGAAATTTAAATTTGGCATTTTTCGGTCGGTAGTGGAAATGTTGATATCGAGGTCGCAATGGAATTTTGGAAGTTGGAGTAGATTCGCAGTGCAATTTTTGACGTGTGTGCAAAATTTCAGGTCATTCGGACGAGGTTAGATGGAATTTTTTATCAAATTCAGAATTCAGAAGTTTTGGAATCCTTTAGGCTTGAATTCGAGGGTGATTTGATGTTTTGATGTTGTTTTGAGCGTTCTGAAGGTTGGAACAAGTTTGAATGATGTTATGAGATGTGTTGGCATGTTTGGTTGAGATCCCGAGGGCCTCGGGTGAGTTTCATGTGGTTAACAGATCAATTATTGGTTTTCAAAGTTGGCAGAATTTGCTGGTGTTTTTGCTGCAGAAAACACTTCTTTGCGTTCGCGAAGGTTTGTTGAGTGAGGCTACAGTTTCATTCTTCGCGTTCATGATGCCGGTCCCGAGTTCGCGAAGGTTCAGGAGATCAAGCTATGCGTTCGCGACCAGGGGATCGCGTTCGCTTAGGGACGAGATGTGTGGTCTTGGCGTTCGCGGTGGGCCCTCGCATTCGCGAAGAAGGGAATTTTGGTCAGAAAAGCTTTGTGCTTTAGGTACTAATTTAAATGCTTACCCCTTTTTTTGCTTGAATCAATTATTTTTCATGTTTATGTTTTAGTTTATGCACTATTTAAACCACTTCCAACTCCCCTTTGAAAAGGCAGAGATTCTGAATTCGAAAATCTTTTCACTACTCTAAACAAAAGTTGTGTACTCTTACTCTCTTGAGCAATCTTATTTTGTGTTTTGATTCTTGACCAGCTGAAAGCCAAGGCCAGAAATCTTCAAGTCTTTGCTTCTGTGTGGTGATATTTGTTATATTGTTGGATTCCTTTCTTCCCTGTTTCATCTTAACTGGTGAGTTATTGAATCCTCTGCCATTTCATTATGATTATTTGTTCAATGTGTTACTGCTATTAGACTGTGTCATCCTAAATGTTGTTACCTATATTTAAGACATGTTGAACTTAGTTTGAATCGATTAATGAAATCTGCCTAACTCTGTGTAATCTAGGACTATTTTTTAGCATTAAATAGGCTTTCATACCTTTCCTAAAGACTGTTTAATTATGTGTGCCTTAACAGATTCATCAGTTTGTTTATTAAACCTGTTACCATGTGATCTGGTTGATTCTGTGCTCACTATGCTATAACACCTCTGTTAAATTGTCTTAATTAATTCTTGACTTACTGTTAATTAATGAGCTTTCTTTATGTGACTTAGTCTGATCTGGAGTCTTTGTTATCACTATGAACATCCTTATGAACTGTCCTTATTAACATGTGACTAGGTTAATTCCCAAAAGCTGGATTAAGTTTACTTAGGCTCAAATATGTTGCTATCTGTTTGTGTTCTATGTGTGATTCTATACCCCTTAATCCCATCCTACTCTCCTGAGTCCTCACTCTTGCTGGCTCAAAGCCAAAGTAATTTAGGTTCTGTCCCCTGGCTTCCCTAGTGTGAGAACTGCTCAGGGTTCATATGAGACCCTCATGAACTTTGACACACTAGGATTTGGTCTGTAGTCCTCCTTGAACTGTTCTGATCATTCTTCTCTAGTGTGAGTACTGCCTTGGGTTTTTGAAGCCCTTGGGAACTCTAACACACTAGAGATTTGGGTTTTTATGCTTATTCTGGAGATAAGGGTGAATCATGCATTGCTGGTTACTGTGTCTCTATGAACATGGGCTTTTGGAGCTACTATGAGTTGAACGTCTGCCATGTCCCGGTGTATTTAGGCCTGATGCAGGCTTCCTATAGTTATATATACTTTGTAATTCATTCATTAATTCCTGGTCTGTAATAATTATTTGTAATAACAATTGGGGTGTTAGTAAATTGGGAAACTGGGTTTATTTTAACATTTGCATGAAAATGGGTAGAAATCCTGCCTATAGGTGTTTACTTTACTCATTCTGCTATTGTGCATTAAAGAACCTGCCTATAGGTATTTACTTTGCTCAAATACATTCTGCTATTATACATTAGATAACCTGCCTATAGGTGTTTACTTTGCTCATTCTACTGTTGTGTGTATTAGATAACCTGCCTCTAGGTGTTTACTTTGCTCAAATACGTTTCGTTAATTGTGTGCCTATAGGTGTTTAATCTGTCTAGCTTATTTTACTTTTACATGTTAGATACCATGCCTATAGGAACTACAAGTAACCAAAGTTCAATTTGCATTGCAGCATATTCATTAGGCATCATGATCATAAGGTCATTTATATTCTACAGATCTGCGTCTTTAGAAATCATGCCTATAGGATATTAATTTATTGATATGCTATTGTCATAGTTGTCTATTTAGTATGCATGCGTATAGGAACTAAAACAGTTTTAATCATCAAGGGTAGGAATCATGTCCATAGGGTATTCACCATTAGTGTTAAGCACTAAAATTAGGCTTTAAAACATTGTCTGGTTGAACGCTATTAGAAAGCATGCCTATAGGTACAACTGAGTAACTCTGAATATCTCCCGTTGCTTATCACTGCCAAACACTGAGTAAATCACCTAGATAGCATGTCTATAGGTTTTAGCCGCTTGTACTTATAATCCGTAGGCAACTGTTCAATCACTTAGAAATTACTTTGCATAACAGCCAGCATGATTAAAATCCAGAATCACATAAAAATCATGTTTATAGGACCTAACGACTTTAATTGTTAAAACTGTCAAACGCCTAATTTGTTGCGTGCCTTTGCTGCGTAAGTGTGGAGGCTAACTTGAGCCCTTGTTTGGTTTTACATGAAAGTCCAACTTGTTTTTGTGTATCGCCTAGTTTTATCATTTTGAGTGACCTAAGTTAAGTTTAGAACCATCCCAAACTACAAGTCCAAACCTCCCGAGCCATAGGCAAGGGACGGGTAGTGCACGCATAGGGTACGATTTAGAATTGATTAGAGTGCTTTAGGTAAATAACATAAAGATAGTAATCGGGTAGCAGAAAATGATAGTCTGTGCCCGTTGAATAATATGAGTAACACCCCCATCTTGGGGAGTTACGAAGTATTGTTTATGTTGCACGGGTTGATCATTTAGGCTAAAAATCTTAGGACCCCCCATTCCTATTAAAATAATTCTCTCTTTCTCTTCTCTATTAGACTAATTCACATGATTTGAATTTGGCCGGGACCAACTGTTGTGGACCTTGAGGAGTGCCTAACACCTCCTCCTCGAGGTAATTTGAGCCCTTAAGCGATCTTTGGTGATGCAAACTAGTAAACCCGAGTCATTTGCAATAGGTGCCCTAACGCACCTTAATCCGTTAGGTGGCAACTCTATTTCGAAACCCGATTTCCCAGGAAAAAGGGGCACGACAGCATGGCGACTCTGCTGGGGATATTTTTAGGCTCTTACCATAAATGAACTTGATCTTTGTGAATTAGTCGTCTCTGATAAGCGTGTTTTTTATTTTGTTGTTACCTAAATCTCCCGCTCCCATTTTACCCTTTTATTGCTACATGCATATCCTTTTCCCTATTTTCCCTTTATATGAACTCATATGCAACTCTTCGTTTAATTTGATTACAACATGTGTTTCCATTTATTCCCTAATCATGTTCACCTACTCCAAACTTTGTTCTTATATCATATCTCTCCCCAACCCTTACCCCTTTATTTGCTTTATTACAATCTTTCATTATGCGAACTAGCATTTTCCTTGTTTTTCTTTCTCTTATGTCTTTATGTTCACTCAATACTGCATTTATTTTTCAATATGTGAAAATACTTGAAAACGTATTATTTTTTCATAAAACATGCTCCGCATCATATTCCACTCGTGCGTATTAATACCATAGCGGCACTTGATGAGTGTTTGCGCTCTTCCTAAAATCACCCTTTAAATTTAGTAAGGCTTATTTGCAGTAAAACTAGTCGATCAGCGGTGCAATCGACGGTTTCATGTCTTACCCTCTCAAGTTATCCACTTGAGGGTACCATTCTAGACTTATCTAGAAACCCCATTCTAAAATCAATTGTGCATGCATCTTGTCTAAACCTAGTATGAGTTAGGATGCTGTCCGCGCAATAACTCACTACGACAAATCTTGTCCAAAGTCCGTCGAGATTTCCATAATCCCAAGGGACATAATCATGATCTGTGCATCATTTGGAGAAAAACATGCCAATATGTTGATCATTAGCGTGAAAATAGCTGAATCTGGAGGGCGCAAGGGCTAACTTTATTTGTTTTGCAGAAATGAGGCACGAGGTCCCCAGGTTCAGCATGGTTTGGAATATCCCACCTTTGCTACTGGATTGGTGGGAAAATCTCGCACCACGTGACAAAATTCACGTGAAAATATTTCTTGGGAATTTACCTTCTCTGCTAGACATTCACCCGAACAATGTACTGATCGAGGCCCCTACTATGTTCTGGGATGAAAGAGGGTTGTTTTTCATTTCGGGGAGATAGAGATGACTCCCCTTCTAGAGGAAATAGGGGCTTTGCCAGACTTCCTTGGGATAGCCTTGGTCTATTGGTACCTGAGAATCGCATTTCCCGATGGTTTCTGAAAATGATGTGTTTTAGAAAGAATGATGAGCTAGTCTGCTCAAAGAAGTCTTACATACCGTTCGACTTCCTCTACGCACGTTACAGACACAGCAAATCCTATCGCCTTTACCATGATGAGTTTTCTATTACTTCGTTTGGTTGGACCCACCATCGTGTTTTCATGTTCATTGTCTGTTTTCTAGGGATGCTGGTATTCCCAATGCAAGGAGAAAGGATTTACACTCGTTTAGCTATGGTTACTAAGACCCAAATGGAAGGAATTGAGGGACAGACTTACACTATCGTCCCAATGATCATGGCAGAAATATACCGAGATTTGGACCGTTGCAAGAAGGGATTCAGACATTTCGAGGGTTGTAACTTGTTACTGCAAATATGGTTGTTGGAGCATCTTCAAAGAGGACAGTACCGTCAGGAATTTCCGCGGCAACCATGGAATGACCACATAGCTTTTCACCATCCAAAAAGAATGACTTTCATCCCAGATAGATTTGCACAACCGATAAATGTTGTGGATTGGGTGCACTTCTTTAGAAATTTGACATACGACAAGGTCCATTGGATGTTCGAGTAGTTCCCTACTAGCGAGTTTATCATCAGGTCAAGAGATGTCCCTCGTTTAGTGCTGATTAGGTTGAGGGGTATTTATCCTTATGCTCTTATCAGGGTCATGAGACAGGATGGGAGGAAACAAGTCATACCCCGAGTCTCCAAGATGGTTCACTACAAAGCAGATTTCCAAGGTGATGCTATTCCATTCAAGTATGAGGTAGAGCACATGTGGCATCTAAAGGTCGTAGTGGAAAAGGATACCATCGAGCCAGATCGATACCATGCTAGCCATGTGCACTTTTATCCGTCATGGTTGGTCGATAACATAGCAGGAGAAGTCAACCCAGGGATTGATTTAGGAAATAGGGTCATAGACAATGCTGCCGAGGCCCAAGTCAAATATAAGAGGTTACGCAAAAGGATTTTTGAATCTGAGGTCATACATTTGGAACAGCACAAAGCAGACATGGAAGCAATCAATGAATGAAGAGAAATCACCAGAGTCCTAATAGATGGGGGTTAGAGCCTCAACATTTGTCTGTTGACTACTTTGAAAATGTTGGGTAAGGGTTTCCATGAGATACGAGCAGGGAGTATGAATGTGAAAGCATTTGATGGGTCTCAAGGGGACATAATTGGAGAAATCAACCTTTATTTGCAAATGGGCCCGACTTGGTTTGAAGTTGAGTTTCAAGTATTGGACATATCTACTACGTACAATTTGTTATTAGGGCAACCTTGGATACATGCTGCTGGAGCCATAGCTTCTACGCTACACCAAGCTGTGAAGTTCGAATAGAATCATCAAGAGGTGATCATTCATGGAGACGGAAGTAATCCTATTTACACCAATCAAACTGTTCCGGTTGTAGAGAATAGAAGGAAGCTGGGTGGAGAAACGTATCATCACATTGAGCGTGTCAATGCAATAGAGAAAGACAAGTAGTGGAGTAATAAAATCGAAAGCATACTGTTATGGATATGGTATGAACCCGGTAAGGGTCTCGGCAAGAATCTCCAGGGTATCACTAAGTCGATACAACCAAAATGTCACGATACCACCTTTGGACTAGGATATCAATACACCTGGCAGGAGTACGATGATTGGTCACCGCCATAGCGTGGCCCCTATTACCCTCTCGAACAGCCAATACCACACCTGCATCAAACATTTCAACAGACTGATGTGATATGGGTATCTGAAGAAGATGAGGCTTTAGCTGGCCTAAAGAATCTATTTCTAGATGATGAATACATGGATTGCAATGCAATAGTTGAGGAGGAGGAAGAAGAATATCTCACCATTCAAACCATGGAGAAATGAGTTGTTCTCAAGAATTGGACTGCTACACCATCCCGAGCCTGTCGAGTTCATGGGTAGCCTGGCAATTAGCATGATCTATTTTCAAGAAATTTTAAGCATTTAAGATATTTCCAGTATTTTGTTTTAAGACGCATTTTGTTTTGAAATAAATTGCTCGACTCATCGAGTCGTACCTATTTTGACGTTTTCAAGATTTAATTAATGTATTGCTATTTTATTATTTATTATTATCTTTTACATTTTTCCTCTACAACATTATTATTACTTATCCTGATGAACCAACGGCTACGACATGTAATGAGATAACGCAACATAAGGATAGTGATTCAGAAGAAGTAGAAGAAGAAGATATAATCCCTGAGGAAATTGTTAGAGAAGTTGAGAAGTTTGAGAATAAGCCTAAGTCCAACCTGGATGAAACTAAGATAGTCAATTGGGAGATTCCGAAACGGTCAAAGAAACCCGCATAAGTATCCATTTGTCACCATTGGAAAAAAAAAAGAATCACCCATTTCTTGAAGGAATATGAGGACATTTTTGCATGGTCTTATGATGATATGATTGGTTTGAGCACATCCATAGTGGCTCATAAACTACCTACCAATCCGATGTGTCCGCCTGTAAAATAGAAGCTCAGAAAGTTCAAGCATGTTATGAGTCTGAAAATCAAAGAAGAAGTCACCAAGCATATCAAAGCCAAAGTTCTTAGAGTGGTCGAATATCCTACTTGGTTGGCCAGCATCGTGCCAGTTCCGAAGAAGGATGGGAAGGTCAGAGTATATGTCGACTATCGGGATTTAAACAAAGCAAGTCCCAAAGATGATTTTTCGTTATCCAATATACACATATTGATTGACAGCTATACTAAGCATGAACTCCAATCCTTTGTGGATTGCTTCGCGGGATACAATAAGATTTGGATGGACGAGGAAGATGCCGAGAAAACAACCTTTATCACTCTATGGGTGATGTATTGTTACAAAATGATGTTGTTTGGCCTGAAGAATGCTGGGGCCACTTATATGAGAGCCATGACAACAATTTTCCATTACATGATTCATAAAGAAATAGAGGTATACGTGGATGACGTCATCATCAAATCCAGAAGAAGCGCAGACCATATAGCAGATTTAAGGAAATTCTTTAATCAGCCTCAAAGGTACAATCTGAGACTGAATCCTGCAAAGTGTGCCTTCAGAGTCCCTGTTGGAAAATTGCTAGGTTTCATTGTAAGTCGTCGGGGGATTGAATTGGACCCCTCAAAGGTCAAATCCATACAAGATTTTCCACCTCTGAGGAGCAAGAAAGATGTGATGAGCTTCTTGGGGCGTCTCAATTACATCAGCCGATTCATAGCACAGTCGACCGTGATCTATGAGCCAATTTTCAAAATATTGAAGAAAGATGCTGCAACAAAATGGACTAAAGAATGCCAGGAAGCTTTCGATAGAATCAAGGAGTACCTATCCACGCCACCAGTCTTGGTCCCGTCGGAACTTGGTAAACCTTTGCTACTCTATTTGTCCGTACTAAATGGTGCTTTCGGTTGCGTCTTGGGACAACACGATGAGACGGGAAGAAAGGAACATGCCATATACTATCTGAGTAAGAAGTTCACACCCTATGAGGCACGGTATTCTTTGCTGGAATGCGTCTTTTGTGCCCTGACGTGGATAGCTCAAAATTTGAGGCATTACTTCTCCGCCTACACTACATATATCATATCAAGGATGGATCCTTTGAAATACATCTTTCAGAGACCAATGCCTACACGGAAACTAGCCAAATGGCAGATATTGTTGAGTGAGTTTGATATTATCTATGTGACTTGGAAGGCGATCAAGGGACGGGCACTAGCAGATTTATCTTGCAGAAAATCCTATAGTAGGGGAACACGAACCATTGAAAACATATTTTCCCGATGAAGAAGTGTCGTTTGTAGGAGAAGATATTATCGAAGCCTACGACGGTTGGAGAGTGTTCTTCGACGGAGCTACAAATTTCAAAAGAGTAGGTATTGGGGCAGTTTTGGGGTCAGAGACATGTCAACATTATTCGATATCCGCGAAGCTCAAGTTTCCATGCACCAACAATATGGCAGAATATGAGGCTTGCATCATGGGGCTCAATTTGGCCATCGACATGAATATACAAGAGTTGTTGGTAATTGGTGATTCAGATCTTCTGGTACATCAGGTTCAATGAGAATGGGCTACAAAGAATACTAAAATACTACCATATCTATATCATGTGCAAGAGTTGATGAAGAGGTTCACGAAGATATAAGTCAAACATGTTCCGAGAATCCAGAACGAGTTCGCAGATGTACTGGCTACTTTGTCTTCCATGATATAGTATCCGGATAAAAATTTCATTGACCCCATTCCAGTAAGGGTCCATAGTCGGCCAACTTATTGTACTCATGTTGAAGAAGGAACAGACGGAAATCCACGGTACCATGATATCAAGGAATACTTGGCAAAAAAGGAGAATACCCGGAGCATGAAAATCATACCCAGAAACGCACATTCCGGAGATTGTCCAACCATTTATTCCAAATTGGAGGAATTATGTACAGAAGGACTCCAGACCTAGGAGTATTATGGTGTATTGATGCCAAAGAAGCTTCCATATTGCTCGAGGAAATACATACTGGAACCTGCGGGCCGCACATGAATGGTTTCGTTCTAGCCAAGAAGATATTAAGAGCAGGATACTTTAGGCTGACTATGGAAACAGACTGCATCAGGTATATTCAGAAGTGTCACCAGTGTCAGGTACATGCAGATATGATACTAGTACCACCAAATGAACTCAATGCAACAAGTGCACCTTGGCCTTTCGCTGCTTGGGGAATGGATATCATCAGTCCGATCGAGCCCGCCACTTCAAACGAGCACATGTTCATTTTAGTGGCCATAGACTACTTCACAAAATGGGTTGAGGCTGCATCTTACAAGGCTATAACCAAGAAAGTCATCACAGATTTTTGTTAGGGATCGTATTGTTTGCCGTTTCGGGGTATCAGAATCCATCATTACCGACAATTCCGCCAACCTCAATAGCGACTTAATGAAAGCTATGTGTGAAACCTTCAAGATCAAGCATACGAATTCCACAACATACAAACCTCAAATGAATGGAGCCGTGGAAGCCGCCAACAAAATCATCAAGAAAATTCTAAGGAAAATGGTAAACAACCACATGCAATGGCACGAAAAATTACCATTTGCCTTATTGGGATATCGTACCACAGTTCACACATCAACCGGAGCAACTCGCTACATGATGGTTTATGGTACTGAAGTTGTCATTCCCGTCGAGGTCGAGATTCCTTCTTTGAGAATTATACAAGAAGCAGAACTTAGTGATGCATAATGGATAAGGAGTCGCTATGAATAATTGACTCTTATCGATGGAAAAAGAATGAATGCAGTATGTCATGGTCAACTTTATCAAAACAGAATGTCCAAAGCTTTCAATAAAAAGGTCAAACCTATACAATTCACACCGGGACAGTTGGTGTTGAAACGAATCTTCCCACATCAAGATGAAGCCAAAGGAAAGTTTTCGCCCAATTGGCAAGTGCCTTACATGGTTCACAGGGTACTAACAGTAGGAGCACTCATACTTGCAGAAACGGATGGAAATGTTTGGCCGAAGCCTATCAATTCGGACGCAGTCAAGAGATATTATATTTAAATTTCTTCATTTGATGTAACTGAACTACGCTTGACCTGATTCCCATTTAAGAGGGGATACGTAGGCAGCCTTATGGGTTTGGTCACATCTCAATAAAATTTTAATTTCCTCCTCAACCAGAAACTGGGGCAGAATTTTGAGGAGGACCCTCAAAATTCCGGAGCAAGTCCAGCCGAAGTCATCATATGCAAGGCAGTCAGAGAATCGGTTAAGTAACTGGGGTAGAATTTAAGAAGGATTCTCAAAATTCTGGAGTAAATCCAACCAACTTCGTCACATGCAGAATGACTGAAGAATCGCTTACTAAACTGGGGCAGAATTTTGAGGAGGATATACTACATGAGACTAAAACTCTATGTCATATACTACATACATTCTAGTGCAAAGAAGTTGCAATGTCTCTAAAGTTTCACAGTCATCGGTTCATTTAATTTACTCGATGTCATATACTACATACATCAAAACCACTATCTTCGTAATGACAATGCTGCCAAATGCAAACATGTCTCCAGGTAAGAAAATATTTTATTGTCACCCATTGTCTCTCCATTACATGAGATTAAGCATTTTCTCCCATTTTTCATGAGGCTAAGCCTTGCCTCCTTAATTGCATATGGCTAAGCACTGTCTCCCATTTTGCATGAGGCTAAGCCTGCCTCCTTAATTGCATAAGGCTAAGCATTGCCTTCCATTTCATGAGACTAAGCATTGTCTCCCATTTTGCATGAGGCTAAGCACTGCCTCCTCAATTGTATGGCTAAGCACTGCCTTCCCTTGCATGAGTCTAAGCATTGTCTCCTCTCCTTGCATGAGGTTAAGCCTTGCCTCCCTAAATTTCATAAGGCTAAGCATTGCCTTCCATTGCATGAGACTAAGCATGTCTCCCATTTTGCATGAGGCTAAGCACTGCCTCCTCAATTATATAGCTAAGCACTGCCTTCCCTTGCATGAGACTAAGAATTGTCTCCTCTCCTTGCATGAGGTTAAGCCTTGCCTCCCTAAATTTCATAAGGCTAAGCATTGCCTTCCATTGCATGAGACTAAGCATTGTCTCCTCTCCTTTCATGAGGCTAAGCCCTGCCTCCCTATATTGCATAAGGCTAAGCTCTGCCTTCCCTTGCATGAGACTAAGTGTTGCCTCCTCTTCTTGCATAAGGCTAAGCCCTGCCTCCATAATTGCATAAGGCTAAGCACTACCTTCCCTTTCATGAGACTAAGCATTGTCTCTCCTTGCATATGTTGTGTTGTTCAAAACCTTGCATTATTCCTCTCTCGAGGCTAAGCTCTGCCCACCGACCTTACACAGGACTAAGCTCTGTCTTGTATTATCTCAAGCATCATGTCTTTATATCTCATGGGCTAAAGCATAGCCAAATTTTCTGAAGGCATCATAGTTCGAAGGCATCATCCTCATAGTCGGAAGACACCATGTCATGGCCTAAGGACCTCTCAATATTGCACATCATTATTCAAAGGCATCATGGTTCAGAGGCACCATTATCATGGCCTGAGAACATCATTTCATGGCCTGTGAATCTCTTATCTCACGATTCATGGCCCAGGATGTCATGGTCTAAAGACAACATCCTCACCGTCCGAAGACAATCTTCATGGTCCAAAAGGAATTTGCATCATATTTAAATTCTCGCAATAATCCATATATATTTTGCGTGCATCGTGTTTTAAGTTTTGCATGTAATCCATGAAATAACAGTTCTTCAAACAGGAGCAAACTTCGCTCTGGTTTCCTTTCTCATCATTCACACCCTGTCGTTATTCAAACATAACCGACTCTCATCAATTACTCGCTTTTTACTCTACGACCGTTCAGATATGTGCTCTGCGATACATCCATAACATCTCAAATTCACATTCATAACTTCGCACAAATTCATGCGATATTATCCTACTCAAAAGAACCTTTTCTGAAACACGCGACCATTCCTATAACAACGTCATCGGCCTCATTCACCATTAGGTCCAAAACTACACATGGACTGATTCTTGTAAAACCAGGAATATGTAGATAGCTCTAAGACCAGAGCACGACCTATATTTTTTCAAATTACCCCATTCGGTCAAAATCGACCATCATTTCTTTATCCGACAACTCTTTCATCCTTTCCGGATAAAGAGGGTCAGCTGTTAATACCCAATTTTTTCTCATATTTTTTAAATATACATATATACTTTCAAAATAATGCACATGCATTATCATTGGATTTACAAGCATGCACAATTATTTTTCATAATTCTCCATAATTTTTAAACGAGCTTAAATCAATTTATTTCTGTATTTTATTATATAGATATTCAATAATGACCCTCCAAATTATTTTTTATGATGATTCAATCATATAAATATATCATTTATGTCAATATGAGGTTTTAAATATTTTCAGTGCATTTTTTATAATTGCATTTGTATTTTTTAAAGCTATATTGCACATTTTGCAATAACAGCCCATATGTACTTATAATTATTTATTTATGTAAAAAATAACCTTTTATATTTTTATAATGTTAAATAATTATTTTTATTTATTTTTGTGTACAAATAATATATTTTTTATTCATCTATTATTTTTTGTAAATTATTTAATCGTTAAATTTGGGTATTTAAAATCTAGCCCCATTTTTTATTTAAATTCGGACCTATGACTATCCAAACCAGCCCAATTTACCTAAGCCCAATAACCTAAGTCCAATACTCTACCCATTTATTAAAACCCGACCCCAATCCGCCCAAATCCTAGTTGTTGATCAAAAATAATCAACGGTCCACAAATAGTGACCCCCTTCCCTTATATCCCCTCCTCTTTACCCTAACCCTCACTTCTCTAAAGCCGCCGCCCTCATTTTCCCTCCCCTGATGAACTCTAAAATTCGCCGCCCCACTCAAACCCCCCAAATCCCGGTCTTAATGGGTTACTTTCCCTATTCCCTTACCATTTTAGGGTTCTTCCCTTATTTGGTGCTAAGTTCGGAATAACTTAGGTACTTGCCTAAACAAGGCAAGTACCCCACTTTGATTTCATCCAAATCTATGTTTACCTCTTGAATTTGGACAGCCTTGAGTCCAAACGCGTTATTTTGTATTGATTCTCTCGTATCTCGTTGATTCGTACTTAACCCTAAAGGTTAGGGTTCCAGATTCTCTTTTGATTTGAGCTTGAGCTAGTTTAAACCTTGATTTTTGGCATAATTCTGTCTCTATTCACCCTATTATGTGAGAATATACCTATTTTGTCGATTTCTTTTACTTACCCTAAATTAGGGTTTCATATTTTTTTAATCGAACCAAATATGGTTCGACTCCATAATTCTTTTGAATGATTACCTGTCTATATTCATTTTATGTAATATGTGATTCTTTGCATGTATTTTCTGCCGATTTTGTGTATTTTTACCTAAAATTATGGTTTCAATTCCATTCCGTACTAATTTAAGTGCTTACCCTTTTTGTGCTTGAATCGATTATTTTCCATGTTTATGTTTTAGTTTTTGCACTATTTAAACCACTCCCCACTCCCCTTTGAAAAGGCATAGATTCTGAATTCGAAAATCTTTTCACTACACTAAACAAAAGTTGTGTACACTTACTCTCTTGAGCAATCTTATTCTGTGTTTTGATTCCTGACCGGCTGAAAGCCAAGGCCAGAAATTTTCAAGTCTTTGCTTTTGTGTGGTGATATTTGTTATACTGTTGGATTCCTTTCTTCCTTGTTTCATCTTAACTGGTGAGTTATTGAATCATCTGCCATTTCATTATGATTATTTGTTCAATGTGTTACTACTATTAGACCGTGTCATCCTAAATGTTATTACCTGTATTTAAGATATATTGAACTTTGTTTGAATTGATTAATGAAATCTGCCTAACTCTGTGTAATCTAGGACTATTTTTTAGCATTAAACAGGTTTTCATACCTTTCCTAAGAACTGTTTAATTATGTGTGCCTTAACAGATTCATCTGTTTGTTTATTGAACCTGTTACCATGTGATCTGGTTGATTTTGTGCTCACTATGCTATAACACCACTATTAAATTGTCTTAATCAGTTCTTGACTTACTATTAATCAATGAGCTTTCTTTATGTGACTCAGTCTGATCTGGAGTCTTTGTTATCACTATGAACATCCTTATGAACTGGCCTTATTAGCATGTGACTCTGTTAATTCCCAAAAGCTGGATTATGTTTACTTAGTCTCAAATATGTTGCTATCTATTTGTGTTCTATGTGTGATTCTGTACCCCCTAATCCCATCCTACTCTCCTGAGTCCTCACTCTTGCTGGCTCGAAGCCAAAGCAATTTAGATTCTGTCCCCTGGCCTCCTAGTGTGAGCACTGCTCAGGGTTCATATGAGACCCTCGTGAACTTTGACACACTAGGATTTGGTCTCTAGTCCTCCTTGAACTGTTCTAATCGTTTTTCTCTAGTGTGAGCATTGCCCTAGGTTTTTGAAGCCCTTGGGAACTCTAACACACTAGAGATTTGGGTGATGTGTACTTATTCTGAAGATATGCATAAATCATGCATTACTAGTTATTGTGTCTCTATGAACATGTGCTTTTGGAGCTACTATGAGTTGAAGGCCTGGCTTATCCTGGTGTATTTGGGCTTGTTGCAGGCTTCCTATAGTTTTATATACTTTGTAATTCATTCATTAATTCCTGGTCTGTAATAATTATTTGTAAAAACAATTGAGGTGTTAGTAAATTGGGAAACTGGGTTTATTTTAACATTTGCATGAGAATGGGTAGAAATCCTGCCTATAGGTGTTTACTTTGCTCATTCTGCTATTATATATTAAAGAACCTGCCTATGAGTATTTACTTTGCTCAAATATGTTCTGCTATTGTGCATTAGATAACCTGCCTATAGGTGTTTACTTTGCTCATTCTGTTGTTATGTGTATTAGATAACCTGCCTCTAGGTGTTTACTTTGCTCAAATACGTTCCGCTAATTGTGTGCCTATAGGTGTTTAATCCGTCTAGCTTATTCTACTTTTACATGTTAGATACCATGACTATAGGAACTAAAAGTAACCAAAGTTCAATTTGCATTGCAGCATATTCATTAGGCATCATGATCATAAGGTCATTTATATTCTACAAATCTGCATCTTTATAAATCATGCCTATAGGATTTTAATTTATTGATATGTTATTGTCATAGTTGTCTATTTAGTATGCATGCCTATAGGAACTAAAACCAGTTTTAATCATCAAGGGTAGGAATCATGTCCATAGGGTGATCACCATCTATGTTAAGCACTAAAATTAGGCTTTAAAACACTGTCTGGTTGAACGCCATTAGAAAGCATGCCTATAGGTACACCTGAGTAATTTTGACTATCTCTCGTTGCTTATCACTGCCAAACACTAAGTAAATCACCTTATAGCATGTCTATTGGTTTTAACCGCTTGTACTTATAATTAGTAGGCAACTATGCAATCACTTAGAAATTACTTTGCATAACGGCCAGCTTGATTAAAATCCGAAATCACATAGAAATCATGTTTATAGGACCTCCTAACGACTTTAATTGTTAAAACTGTCAAACGCCTAATTTGTTGTGTGCCTTTGCTGCCTAAGTGTGGAGGCTAACTTGAGCCCTTATTTGCTTTTACATGAAAGTCCAACTTGTTTTTGTATGTCGCCTAGTTTTATCATTTTGAGCAACCTAAGTTAAGTCTAGAACCATCCCAAAATAGAGGTCCAAACGCCTCCCGGGCCATAGGCAAGGGACGGGTAGTGCACGCATAGGGTACGATTTAGAATTGATTAGAGTGCTTTAGGTAAAGAACTTAAAGATATTAATCGGGTAGCAGGAGATGATAGTATGTACCCGCTGAATAATATGAGTAACACCCCCATCTTGGAGAGTTACGAAGTATTATTTATGTTGCACGGGGTGATCATTTAGGCTAAAAAACTTAGGACCCCTCATTCCTATTAAAATAATTTTGTCTTTCTCTTCTCTATTAGACTAATTCACATGATTTGAGTTTGGCCGTGACTCACCGTTGTGGACCTCGAGAAGTGCCTAACACCGTCTCCTCGAGGTAATTTGAGCCCTTACCCAATCTTTGGTGACGCAAACTAGTAAACCCGAGTCATTTGCAATAGGTGCCCTAACGCACCTTAATCTGTTAGGTGGCGACTCTCTTTTGATAGCCCTTCCTCTCTTTTAAAAGAGTTGTCAATGTCGGAACCCGATTTCGCGAGAAAAAGGGGCGCGACAACTATTATAAACTAAAAAAACATGTAGGAAATTATCTTTGGTTGAGAAAAAACATGGTGACACTCAAATCTTGATGGAGTACAAGTTAATCTTTGATTATCCCTTATTAAGATTAGAAGATATAGTATCACGTTTCAGAGAGATTGCATACGTGATTTACAATGGTCGGAACTGTAACACGAGATTTTACGATTCTAAGGAAGTACGGTGCAATCTTTCTCAAGATCGTACGGATTTTTCCCTACTTCTATCTTGTCGTCACATGTTTGGTCGCAATTAACTTATGTTAGAGGGATTGTCAAGAGAATCGACTCCGGTATGTTAAGGCTATCCCTTTTTTCTTTTGGCATGATCCAAGTAACGATACGTAAACGTAATGTTATTCCATAAGTGGTTCTACTTTTAGCAGTTGAGTATGTCTATGTTATTCATTCCTGTAAAGTGACATCCAAGCATGTCTATGTATGTATCTAGTTCCCTATTGAAGTATTTGATAAAGATGTTAATGCTTATAATATAGTGTTACATGTACATGTATCTTCATGCATTTACTAACGTGCTACGGCCGGTCGGGCAGTTACCACCGATTGGTCATTATTTACCATCGGTTGAGTAGTCATGCATATTCATTTACCACCGAGCTACGACCAGTCGGGCAGTCATGCATTTACCATCGAGCTACGGCTGGTTGGGTAGTTAAACATTTACCACCGAGCTATGTCCGGTCGAGCAGTCATGCATTTACCACCGAGCTACAGCCGGTTGGGCAGTTATATATTTACCACCGAGTTACGGCCGGTCAGGAAATCATGCATTTACCACCGAGCTATGGCCGATCAGGCAGTTACTACTGATCAGTTGGGTAGTCATACATCATACTATATGGATAATAGTCTCAAAGAGAAGTATTTTATATATATATATATATATATATATATATATATATAAGTATAATAAGTATGCATATACAGTGGCACTTCAGAGTTTCAGGTTGATTCTTATGTCTTTAATTAATGTTGACTTATTGTTATGTTTCAGTTTTGCCTTACATACTCAGTACATTATTCCTATTGACGTCCTTTTGTTGGGACGCTGCATTCATGCATGCGGGTATAGATAATCAAATTGACGAGCTCTTATAGTAGACGAGGTTGGCATTTGGCGAAGGATCGGTAAGACTTCACCTCATTCGGAGTGCAGCCGAGTATATGATTCATCGTGTCAGGGTTTTGCTACAGACTTATGGGTAGGCCGGTACCCTATCCCATTTGATGTCAAATAATCTTAGAGGCTTTGTAGACAGAGGTTCATTTTGTACAGTATGTTAGAGGCCTTGACGACCCATATGTATTCATGTTTTAAGAAAAATAGTTCAGTGAAACACTAGTTTTCCACTAACAGTTGTATATTACGAGTTGTGGTCATGTTGGCACATGATAGTTACAAAGAAAAAAAAGTTACAGAGTGGTTCGCTCGGGCCAATGTTCCACCGGGTGCCAGCCATGCCTCCCCAGGTTTGGGGCGTGACATTACCCTAGTTTTCACAAAGGGTATTGGTGGTGGAACGGACAAGTCCAAGGAAAAGTGAAAGCCAAAAGCGGCGTGTATGAAACTAGTGGAGAGAAAAGAATAAGTAGGAAAGGAGAACAAATAGGGAATGGTATAAAAAGGCTAAGAAAGAGGCGAAGCTAGCCATTACAAAGGCCAAAACTATAGCGTTTAGTCGATTGTATGATGAACTTGGGGCCAAATGGGGGATAAGAAGTTATGCAGGCTAACCAAGGTAAGGGAGAGGAAGACCCGTGACTTAGACCATGTGAAGTGCATTAAAGATCAGGATGGAAAAGTATTGGTGGATGACCAAGCCAGACGAGATCTCGGTGGAATTTTTGGAAGAATGCAGACAGAGCAGGTTTGGAGTGGCTTACTAGGTTGTTTAATGTTATTTTTAAGACGACGAAGATGCCCAAAGAATGTAGGTGGAGTGCGGTGGTTCCAATGTACAAGAATAAGGGTAACATCTAAAACTGTAACAACTATAGGAGTATCAAGCTGCTAAGCCACACGATGAAAGTCTAAGAGAGGTGGTAGAAGTTAGGGTGAGAAAAGGTGTATCAATTTCTAAGAGCCTATACGGTTACTGAAGCCATTCACCTTATTAGGAGACTGGTGGAGGAGTATAGGGATAGGAAGAGGGACTTGCACATGGTGTTCATTAACTTAGAGAAAGCTTACGACAAAGTCCTGAAGGAGGTGCTATGGAGATGTTTGGAGGTTAGAGGTGTACATGCAGCTTATACTAGGATAAATCAGAATATGTATGATGGTTCTAAGACCCAGATTAGGACGATGGGAAGGGATGTCACAACCCAATTTTCACTATAGGCCGTGATGGCGCCCAACATTGCCAATAGGCAAGCCAACGGTGAATACCCATTTAATTGCTCATTTCAATATTTTTAAAATCTTTGATTTTTATTTAATAAGGAAATAAATAGTAAGTTAGTAATACAACGCATAAACTAAACGTGAAAGTAATATAGTGAATTAAATAATCAAATCCCATGAGTGTCTACTAGAATTCTCAAAATCCGGTGTCACAAGTGCACGAGCATCTAGTAAAATATATAAAACTCTCTAAGAACTACTGTCTGAAATAAAATAGACAGAAATGATAAAACACAACAAGAGAAGGCTCCGGGTGCTGCAGAATGGAGCATGAGAAGCAGCTCACCACTAGGCCTCCGAGTAATGCGGATGCGTGCCCGGACGAACTCCAGATGCACATGCTTCAGAACCAGCACAATATGTATAGAAGTGTAGTATGAGTATGTAAACAACATGTATATACCCAATAAGTATCTAGTATAACCTCAAAGAAGTAGTGACACGGGACCGACATCGACACTAACTAGTGGAAAATATACCTAATGTACAAGAATATTTAAGAGGCATGAAATACAACATCAATAATGGAATAAGAAGCAATAATTAAATGGTCTTTTAACAAAATAACAATTAAAAGTCCCCAAATATCACATGCTAATCTCAACAAAGGTCCAAAATGTATTTATAAATTCTCAAGTCATGAAAGACACATCAAGTATAATCGGACTCCGAGTGATAACACGCACGAGTTATACCAAGTACAACCCGATCCATAATAATCGTGTACATACACTATTGAGGTCGTACGTCCCAATCCATGGATGCATCCCATAATAAATATATATATATATATATATATATATATATATATATATATATATATATATATATATATATATATATATTCGGCCCTATCCACGGGAATAGGGAAACTCTTAGATTACGAATTATGTATTTACAACTTCAAGGTAAGCCCATAAAAGAATATAAATTCCCATAAATGATTGAACATTCCGCTAAATCTCTAAGTAATGAAGCTCGATTTAACATAATCTTTAACCAAAATTTACTTATTACTTCAAGCAATTAAACGAGCAAATTGAGTTCAAATAGTACAAGTAATAGCATAATAAAGGCCTATGTCTACCCTAACATAACATGAGTTTTAGCTACGCATGGACTCTCGTCACTTCGTGATGTAGCACTCACAATTAGTAGTAAATAATAATTTATACACCTATGAGGTTAATTCTCTCTTACAATATTAGGCAAGAGACGTTCCTCGTTCCCAAGTCCACTTTCCAGTCCACAAATTACTCTAAAAGCATCAAGTCGGTATTGAACAATACAAAACTAGCCAATGGTTGTACAAACTAATCAATAAATGCTCAAAAGTTCATAGTTTAACTATTAGAGTAACTGTCTGATCCAATTTGGAAGATTCCTAAAATTTACCCCCCGGCCCACGTATCTGGATTCCAAAATTTTTAGTATATTTGTTACCCATAACCTCACGAACATAAATATATAATTTCTACTTAATTTCATAACCCTTTTCGTGGTGAAATCTCATTTTTATCAAAAATTAGGTTTTACAACAAACTCCTAAAATTTTCACATTTTACATGTTAAAATCTACCCATAATCTATGTATTTAACTTACATTATATAGAAATCACTTACCTTCAATAGCTAGGTGAAAACCCCTCTCCAAGAAGCTCTAGAATCGGCCACAAAAATGAGAGAAATGAACAAAATAGGCCAAATCCTGTTTTAATTAAAGTCTACTGCCCAAGCCTGCCTTCTTCACGATCGCGAACAAGCCCTCACGATCGCAAAGGCAAAATTGCCCAAGCCCCTGAAAACCTCTTACGTGATCGCGAGAAGGCCTTCGCAAACGCGAAGCACAGGCGCTGCTAATATACGCGAACATGACCAGCCTTCGCGAACACGAAGGGCATTTACTTTACCAACCCCAGGTCCAGGCCTTCTACGCTAATGCATGATGGCCACCGCGAACGCGAAGACCACTAATCCCAATTCTTCGCGAATGCAACCCATCTTTTGCAAATGCGAAGAACAACATCTCCCAGTTCCCAAATCCTTCATCGCGAACGCGAGGGTCCTTCCGCGTTCGCGAAGAAAGAAACCACAATAGCATTTTCTTCAATTTTGGACTTAGCTCCGGGTGGTCCAAAGCACGCCCGAGCTATCTGGAACCCCGTCCAAATGCATCAAAAAGTCCATAAATATTATACGGACCTACTTGAACCATCGGAACACGTAAACAACATCAAAACTAAGAATCTCACCCCAAAATCAAATTGAATGAACTTATGAATTTCAAACTTCTCAACTAGCTCTGAACTCGCCAAATCATACTTAGACTACTCGGAATCATCCCAAATTTTGCATGTAAGTCATAAATTACCATACGGAACTACTCTTGGGCTCGGAATCCCAAACGAACCTCGATAACATCAAAGTCTACTCCGAACCAAATTTAAAGAACTAGAAAACTCTCAAGGAACCAACTTTCAACATTAAGCGTCGAAGTGCTCCCGGATCACCCGAAACCCGAACCGAACACGCGTCCAAATCTAAAATCATCATACGAACCTATTGGAATTATCGAATCCCACTTCCAAGATCATTTAGTTAAAATATTAACTCAAGTCAAACTTGACCATCCTAGGCCACTAATAAGGAACCAAGTGTTCTGATTTCAATCCGAACTCTTCCAAACCTAAACAACCAATCCCCGCAAGTCATAAAATAGTAAAAGTATATACGTGGAGATTTAATTAGGAAAACTAGACCTAGAAAGTAAAAGGACTATTCGGGTCGTTACAAAGGACTCGAAATATTTTCCAGTCGTGATGAGTTTGCATCAAAGATCGATTCTTAACCCGTTTTTATGAGGCACATTCAAGGGGAGGTGTCATGGGGCATTATTATTCATGGATTATATAGTACTGATTGACGAGATGCGGGTCGGTATTAATGTGAGGCTGGAAGTCTAGAGACGAACCTTGGAGTTAAATGGTTTTAGTTTAGCAGGACTAAAATAGAGTTCTTAGAATGTAAGTTCAGCGACATCACTCATGAAGAGGACATGGAAGTGAGGCTATATTCACAAGCATTCCCAAGAAGGGGAGTTTACGTACCAAGGATCAATAATATCTATAATGGAGAGATAGACGAGGATGTCACCAAGACACAAAGGTAAGTTTTATAGAGTAGTGGTTAGACCGACTATGTTGTATGGGACGGAGTATTGTCCGGTCAAGAACACCTATGTCCAACAGAAGAAAGTAGCAGAAATGAGGAAGATGAGATGGATGTGTGAGCATACCACAGGATATAAGATTACGAATGAAGTGATCTGAGACAAGGTGGAAGTGGCCTCCGCAGAAGATACGATGTGGGAAGCTAGGCTGAGATGGTATGTGCATGTGAAGAGGAGGAGTATAGATGCTCTAGTGAGGAGGTGCTTGAGGTTGGCTATGGTGGGGTTGAGGAGAGGTAGAGGTAGGCCTAAGAAGTATTGGAGAGAGATGATTAGGAATGATATGGCATAACTTTAGCTTATTGAGGATATGACCCTTGATAAGAAGGTGTGGAGATTAGAAATCCGGGAGAAGGTTAGTGGATAGGCGGGAGTGTCTCATTTTTGTGTCGGTAGTATTAGTATTAATCTCTTATTGTCATACCTTCTTATCCGTAGGTTTAATTTACTATATATTGATCCTTTCGCTTTGGTTATTATATCATCCTATCACCTCATCTCCTTTTCTGGTTACTGTTTTTCGTGTTGTTTCTGTTTCTTTTACTTTTATTTTGAGTCGGGGTCTATCGGAAACAGTCTCTCTACTTTTACAAGGTCGGGATAAGGTTAACGTACACTCTACTCCTCCCAAAATCCATTTTGTGGGACCGCACTGGATTTGTTGTTATTGTCATATGATTGGTCAAACACGGTGCCACGATTTAACATTTTCTAAACTAGCTATTCATGTCTAAGCTACCGTCATAACTTCACATTTAATCAAACAACACAATATAAAATGGGTATAAGGATGAAAACTGAAAATCATATACGAGATTAGTATTCAAATTTAATTGAGGCAAAAATTCACTAAATAATTTCTTTCCACTTATATTAAGAGATGAATTTTCATAAATCACTATAGTTTAAACCTTAATATTATACGTAATTATATTTTGTCTAATTATCATTTGTAGCTATTGTTCAATTGTTAACAGCTTGTATTACTTGTATTCAGATATGCAACAAATACAATATGTATCAATTGTATTTGTTCGCTCAATGAATATAACCAAGACGAGATACATGGGTGTATACAAAGAATACAACATGTATCGACTGTATACGTTCACGCTACGAATACAACTAAGGAAAAATACAAAAAAAATAAAAAAATAAAATGTTCTCGTTGAGAGCCAAATTCAAGACCTTCGCTTATACCAAGCAGTTGGTCTAAGCAATTGAGCAACACGAGCTTGTTGCTCTCTTGTTTCAGTTCAAAACAATTGATTTCTTATTTCAATACTTTCAAATGGATTTACTATAAAACTCAAATATAGTTATGAATGGTAATTTTCGGAAAACATAATTAAGAATAGTAATACAATATATATACTTGGCGTGTCGCGTAATTTTTCCTAGTAAATATTCAACTGAATAATCGAAGTGCGTACAAATCGAAGACCATCATTATGAAAGACATAATATAAAAAATGGTAAAAAGGAGTTATTTAATAAAAAAAAAATGAGGAATTTCTTTTTTGTTTTTTGGGTGGAAGCATGGACATGTGATGACGTGGCTGGTGAATAATGATGCATCTCAGTTATGGCACATGACAAAGCCAGTGGTGACCAAATCTCCACAACTTCAACTAACGAACAGAAATGATGGCAATAAGCATCAGAGAATTAATCAGAACGTGAATGGCACTCATGTAATCACGTCCAATCCACGGTTCCCATTGTTTCACCCACCATTCTCTCTTCCTATTTATACTCTCTCGCATAGGCTTTCCATTCCAATGAAATATTAAAACCGAGTGATTTGAACAACATCGTAAGAACAAGGAGAAAACAAAAGACAAAGACAACAACTTAATTTAGGGCAACAAAATGTCGTGGCAAACATATGTCGATGATCATTTGATGGCTGACATTGAAGGTCAGCAAGGTCACCATCTCGCTGCTGCAGCTATTCTTGGCCATGATGGCAGTGTCTGGGCTCAGAGTTCCACTTTCCCTAAGGTTCGTGACATTTTTACGACAAATTTTCTCGACAAATATCATTGGATCTGATCGTTTTTGCATGTTTTCCCCTTTGTTCTCGTCGTGTTTTAATTAGTGGCGGATCCAACAACAGATTTTTCGTGACAAATATCCTTGGATCTGTTTTCTTTTTGCATTCTTTCCCCGTTTTTTTTTTTTTCAGTGGCGGATCCAACAATAGATTTTTCAGTTAGGCAAACAAGCTCTGGAGTCAAATTATATATGCATACAAAATTAGACATACATCTCAAAACTTACTCTTTTAACTCAAAATACGTAATGTATAAATTCTGGATCCATCATTAATTTTTGTATATATGAATCTGTTTCTCTAATAAACCAAGAAGGAAATTCTTAAATGTTGGATTACCATCACCTTATATCACGAAGTCATATATTGTGTTACTATCACCTCATAATAATGATAAAGAGTTCGATAAAAAAAATGTGTAATTTAAAATGAAAGTAAAGGAAAGCATTCTGATGATAAAAACAGAACATGTGAACCATGCAAGAAGTTCTTTCAATTGTCAATTTTCGATCATCACGTCAATGTGGATTAGAATTTACATGTCCATATTTTTTCACTTTTTTTTAATTTCTCACTTTTTGGGTTTCCAAACTTGCGATTGTGCTTCTTTTTTTTCCCCTTTTTCTTTTTGATTAATTTCTTTGGCTTTTAGCTAGATCTGTCATTGATCATGAGGTTTTCTATAAGAAGTAAGATTTACTAATGAAATTCAATGGACATATGAATCTAAATTTACATTTATTTCATATAATGTGATCTTTTAATAAGTGGGTTAATTTTTTTTATGTATCCAGTTTAAACCAGAGGAAATTACTAATATCATGAAAGATTTCGATGAACCTGGACATCTAGCTCCAACTGGTTTATTCCTTGGCGGGGCAAAATACATGGTAATCCAAGGAGAACCTGGCGCTGTCATCCGTGGGAAGAAGGTACGTAATCGTCCTCATTCTCTCCTACCTTAGAACAGTGCATAGCACGGAGTATCTAATTATAAATAATTGTGTAGTAATATTTAATTTTTCCATTGTTATTCCAACAACTATTTCGTTTGTAAATCCTGCGTAGAGATGACAATCTGAACCCAAACCCCTTTGACATGCCCAACCCATCCAAAGTTAGGCCGGTCATTGACCCGCCCATTTGCTAAACTCAGTTTATCTTGATCCAGATCATCTAAAGTTAGGTTGATTTTTACCCCAAATGATCCGTGAGTAATTTCGTTAAAATATCTTTAAAATAATTCTTTTTTTGTTTCACATGTTATATACTTATGACCATAACGAATGGAAAAAAGACTTATTTGATAATGAAACAACACACACTAATTAAAGCCTGATAAGAGTTGGACGGGGTGGATTATAACCCAATTTTTTGCCCATATTGACTCAGCCTATTTTGACCCGTCCAAAATCAGTCTAACCCGCTTAATTGACACCCCCAATCTTGTGCATCTTTTATTGCAATTAAATAAAACGATGTTCTTTGCATGTGGTTGAGAACTATGTTACATGGAATGATGAACGTACGTACAGTTTTTTCGCTAATTTTTAGTGTACTGTGTATGTAGACGTTCTCTAAAACATGTACACTTGTTTGACATGATTATGGCAAAGCAAATGAAAGATCCATGAATTTGTGCATTTTGTTATTCGACAAAATAACTTTTGTCGAGGTCCTTAAATTTTGTGAACTACTTTTTGAGTTGTGACAATGTATTTGGACTTAATATATATTTCTATTTTTGAATGATTTGTAAAATTGTTTTGTGTAGGGATCTGGTGGAATAACCATCAAGAAAACTAACCAGGCTCTGATTTTTGGTATCTATGAGGAACCAGTGACCCCAGGACAGTGCAACATGGTGGTTGAGAAAATTGGTGACTATCTTGTTGACCAGGGCTATTAAATTAATTCCCTCTTTTAAATTGATTGTCGCAATATTGAATTTTGTTGTATTTGGTGATTGCATTTGTATCTTCTAGGGCCAAAATTGGCACTGGAGTTTTTTTCTTTTTCTTTTATGGGAAAATAACAAGCAACATGAGACATTTTCTCTTTTAGGATTGCTATTTCCCATTTTGCTCTAAAAGTTACTTTAACTATATTGTGTATTCATAATTTTCTCGACATTTTCTAGACATTTTACTTGGGTTTTTATTGTTCCTAGCATTACCTCAAGGAGGTTAATTTGATCGGATGGTAATCTAACTAAAGATCTATTGTAACAAACTCATAAAACTAAATATTATAATCAAAATATATCAACTATACATATATTTTGCAAAAAACGAAAATCGAGAAAAATTCATCTCCGACGATGAAAATTATGATTAAGCAACCACATAAGGTAAATTCTCAAATTCATCCCCGGGTTGACGAAGGACTTTAGATGTGGCATGCTAGTAAAATAGCACGCGCTAACCAGTTTTCGGACTGGTCATTTAATAATAGTCAGCGTTTGCAAAGTCATTGAAAAATAGTCACTATTTTGCTGCAACAGGGACCGGTCCAGCATAATATACTGGAGATCGGTGCACTTGTGTATGAACTTCCAGCATATTATGCTGGAACTCCAACCCACGTAAAGTTCCGGTATAATATACTGGAGATTGGAGCACGTGTATGAACTTCCAGCATATTATGCTGGACCAGTATATTATACTGGAACTCCAGTATAATATTATGTTGGAGTTCCAGTATACTTATGCTGGAACTCCATTATAATATGCTGGAGTTCCAATATACTTATGCTGGAACTTCATTATAATATACTGAAGTATTTTCCGGATTTTGAACAATGTTTTCGTTCAGATTTATCTTTACATGAAAAGTGGCTAAATTTCGATTACTTTTGAAACTGTGGCTATTTTTGAATGACCACTTGTAAATCTGGTTATTTTTGAATTTCTCCCGGCATGCTACAGTATTTTAATGGCGTAACAGTGCTAGTGATTTAGCATTTCGGGTTTTTTTTCCACTTTTAGTCCGTGCCAGAAACTATTTACATTCAATAGTTGAATAAGAGTATAAAATTTGTATAATTTTTGTATATAATATACAGAGTGTGTATATATATATACAAAAAATATATAAAATATATACATTTTTTCGGCTATTATTTTGAGAGCGGTTATACATTATCATTTTCCCTATTTTTTATTCACGGTATCAGCGTAAAGATTTTATTTACACTCTTGGTGTTTTTTCACTAATAATAACAAGTTAGTAAATATTTATTACTTTTACCACATTAGATTAAAAATAGTAATTAGCAAGAAATGTGTCCATAATTTCTAATAGTAATCTATCTAATTGTATAAATATCTTTTAGACCGTTAACTGCCCATGACCAGAGCATGGGACGGTGCTGACATATGCAAAGAACCATGGATTCATGTATCACACCAAGATAGCATGTCTTAGCAACATCTCTATCCCTGTTTAATGTCGTTCTCCTGTAACATTGGAGATGTGCAGCCTAGGAATCTGCTGCTTTTGTGTCCAGACACAGCTGCTTCTGTAGTTATTTGATCGATGTAGCACTACTTGAAAGAGTCACTTTTTGATTGCGTTATTTCATGTTTCCAAAGTAAAGTGTAACGAAAGGTTTTCTAGGAAGGTGGTTGCTTAACAAAACAAACACACATTAAAATTCAGGACAAGTACGTCCAGACATATTTTTGTTTTATATAATCAATCTCCTGGCACTGCTTCTCCAACCAAGGAATAAACGTCTGCCTTATCAATCTTTCCATTAAATAATAATTTGTTTTCCGCAAATTCAACCCTGAAAAACATTCCAATTTCCAAATGAAGAAAGCATTTGTTAAAATATTTGAGCCAATAAGTGTGTTCCAAGATATGAAAGCTCGGGTAAACTTACACGATTGCAAACTAATGTAACAGCATTACAAGGCCAAAGAGCCTACAGGTGAACTATATCCTTGACAGGATCTACATGAAAAGTTCTGACCTAAGACAAAGATTTAACACTCTACTTTTTATACAGAAAAATCTACTATCAAGTTAAGGATGACTCTGGACCATTTCAAGTGTCGTAGAAGTCTCATAGCCACTAACTGCAGGAAATATTCAGTTAAGGATCACTCAGAACCATCTGGAGCATCGTACAAATTCTTGCAGCCACCAATTGCTTAGACAGTATCATTTCATACTTTCATTCGCTTAGACGGACCTTGGTCGATGATGGGATCAACTGGAGGCAACTGAGTCTCTGCTTGCTGGTTTTCAGATGCTTCTGCTGTGGAAGGTGGTGCATAGCCTTCCGGAAATGGTGGGGGTGGAGGTACTGGTGGTAGCTGCAAAAAGATCAAGTTTGTCAATTAAAAACATAAGACAAATGTTGCAGAAAACTATGTACCATAAAACCTTAACCTTCAATGAAATATTAGATTCCATAGTAATAACTTCACAGCCTAGATAAGTACCTGAGCTAAGAGGTAATGACAACTGAGGTCAAAAGCACCATCCAGACAGACTACATTTTTTAAGACACGACAGTTACCTTTCGTTGTAGGGAAGCAAGGATATGATCAACTCGCTTAAGTTCCTTGAAGTCAATGGTCTCCTTAGCAGGCTTAGGTTCAGATGCTTCACTCTCATTTTCAGCAGCCACTGCGAAAGCAAAGCACACAGAATGGAATGAAATTATGGAATATAAAAGCATTATACTTAAACATAAAGAAGAGCATGATAAATCATTGACCTGAACAATCTACGCATAAGATTTGACACCTTGATGGAGAGATTCAAGTCGAACTTCAACTATTCTAGTCAAAACATAACCATGAATTAAAATATATACACAGAGGTCCGATCCCAGCTTTTCAGGAAGAAAAGTAAATGGCAATGTGTGGCAATCAAGAATGCAGTTCCTTGCAAGGAACTAAAGCACTTGTAACAAGAAATCCGGTCTGAATGCTTTCCATTGTTCATTTTTTCCTTTTGGGTCTTCAGGAAGGAGGAGGGTCAGAACATACTTTGTTTAGTTTCCAATGGTCACAAACATCACCATGGCAAAGAGCACATAACTTCAAATAATTTATATTTTGCCCAGACATTAACATTTCCATGCACCAAATCAAGAATGGGAGTAGAGCATCATGTGCCTAAGTTTGTCTTTAATCACATCAATTAAAAAATTATCTCACCTAAATTACACAGGTTGTTACATATCCTGTCCTCATTCATATCGAAGAATATAAGAACACCTCCAAAGTCGGGCCTGATGTTACATAGGGTGTCTTTTGACAAGAGTTTAAGCCTTATAGGGGCTTCTCTCATCCATTTTAGTGTTCACCAACAAATTTGGGCCAATTTACACTAGGGGATGTTCTTCAAAATTGGAAAGTGGAGTTATGGAGATAACTGAACAAGCAAATAGCCTGAAAATCACAGAGCATCAAACTAGAACTGAGTGACCTATGTAGTCTAAAATTGGATGGACATTATGAAATATGAAGAGTAATTACACCACATGATATACTAGCACCTGACATCATAATTTTCGCGTGATACATAACATTTCAGTCCATCTCCAAAAGCAAAGACTGTTGTATTCAATTATTATTGAACAATCGACCAAAATAAACACAAGTAGAATACGACAAACGGAAATGGAAAAAAGGAATTCAGCAACTCTACATTCACCAGAAGATATTTAAGTGAGTTGACTATCTTGAACACACAATAGGGTCGATAAAACAAAACCACCAATAACATTGCTCCAGCCAATCTTTTTGATATTGGCAGCATCAGGTTCTCGTTAGAGAAGTCCCTGGTCCCACCCCCACCCCAAAACAAGCCCCAGGGAAGCACACCCAAGAAAACACAATAAGAAAGAGAAGCACAAGAAAGGGGGGAAAAGGGATGTCAAGATACCATATCCGGTCTTTTCCAACTTTGAAGCTGCAGAACTGAAAGCTTTGGATATATGATATAAAGCACGTCCCTGTCAAATAAGTGAATCAAGACAAAAGAGGTTAATTTTCAACATGAAAAGCATCAAATACAGCTAAATTCTCTAGTATTAGCATTTGCAAGTAAGGAAAATCTTTGAATAAGCAGAAATACTAAATATCAAGTTATATAACAAGAAAACTTTAGCAAAAGTTCAAATTTTGGAATGAACCAAAAGGACAGTAACTCACATTTTCTGGATGGAGGGGGTATATAGTACTTAACTTAGTTTAACAAATTGGAAATAAAATCCGCATGTATATTTGAATTCTCTCTTTAATATTCAGCTAAATGAAAACCATCATCGAGACATGCAACTATGCCGGTGTTCACAACCTTATTAGTTATGAGAGACGAGCAACTCATAGAATATGAAATGCAAGACTGCAAAAGAAAATTCAAGTCAAACAGGAATCAAAAACTTCAGAAATCAGATAGGGACCGGCTGATTGTCTCACAAAGCAACAATATGAATAAATGCTACAGACAAGACATTCAAAATATTAGAGTTCAAGCATGTTACCTGCTCCTTTGAAAACATTGAAAACCTCATGTTTCTACAAGGGAACCGGTATGAGGCTATGTTATTCTAAGTTTAAATCCTGGGGGCGTATTTTAGACCTGGCTTACTCAAGCGGACAACTCGAGCCAACGTGGGAGCAACGTACCGGAAACGCAAAAGTCTACCCGGCCTAGTTACTGAACCAACCTCGTTCTAATTGGTACGACCTCTAACACAAAAGTGGGTCACGCGCACGTGTGCACCATAAATTCAGAAGACTCAGAAGGGAGGCGTAAGAATACAGTTCAAATAATATCAATGCGGCAAATGAGCGACAATTAGCACATTAGGCCCACAAACACAGTAATAACATCCAATCAGTAAAGCCAAGTATAGATCACTTTACAAGTTCAAATTCTGAACCCTGAACCAGAAGTTCTGGGTTCGTTTCCCCAGTAGAGTCGCCAGAGCTGTTACACCTCCTTTTTACGGGGAAAAGGAGTTTTTCCACTTTAAGTGGCATTATTGAAATAGGATTATTTATTTTATTTTAAAGAGTCATCACTTGGAATAATTATTTACGGTGTCCCAAGTCACCATTTAATTTAATCCCAATTCAAGGAAATTTGACTCTATTTAAGTCTGCGAAACACAGAAGACCAGGTAAGGAATTTTGATAACCCGGAGAAGGTGTGAGACACTCCCGGATTCCATGGTTTGGCACAGTAGCTTTACAATCATACTTGGCTTAATTAACGGATTATTATGTATATTTAAAAGAAAACCTATGTGTATTTTATTCTTTTACCTCATTTGAATTATTACGGAATTATCTTTGAAACGAATCACATGTGTGTGAATCCGTTTTATTCGGTGTGTCAAAATCATGTCACGCGTACGTGTACATAACTAATAACACAATTATTATTTTAAAGATTTTTTGGCCAAAGTCGCGTGAACGCGTACCTTAATTTGTTTTTGGGATCATGATTATGTCATGCGAAAGTATACATGATTATGATAATAGATTGAAAACGCATCTAAAGCATGCTACGCATATTCATAAGTTAATTCTTTTCCTAAGTTTGGGACTTCATATGAAAGTCGTAAGTCACGGAATTCAATTTTTTGTACTAGATTATGTACATTAATAGCTTACTAATCATCCTATGAGGTACTTTGATCCGATGATGAAAATAAGTGCAACTGTCCGGAATTAGGCGTGTATTTTAGTCATGAAAGAAATCTGATGGTTATTCCCAGTATTTCTACACTTATTTGGTACTACTTTGTTTTGATTTAACCAATTGAATGTTGCCCAAGAGGATTTAACCAATTGAATGTTGCCCAAGAGGATTTGTAGTTTCCTGGTTAAAAGATCCTCAATTATGGGATGACCAAAGAAATGGCAAATGGATACGATGTAGGTGGGCCTAGCAATATTACGTGCACTAAGCCCAATCAAACCCGCTTCATATCAGATCCAGCTCTATTTAAAATGATAGGAGGGAAAACTGGGTCTCCTCCGGGCCCCAGGCAATGCCCAAGTGAACCCAAGCTTTAACATTCTATATTGATTGGGCCTCAAAGAGTTGATCAGGCCTGAAATTAATTTCAGAGTTCACACAGACTCTTATTTCATGCGTATCAAACTGAGTCCAAACATCAGACTTGGTGCTTTCAGAAATATAGAGGTCCACTAGCCCATATTCAACTAACATGAATTTAAATCTAAAATACATAATCACAAAGGAATATCAGTACATGATTTTAACGTCATAGAGACAATTACATCAATAATCATTATTTGAATAACGACAATTATGTCATTTCTGCCTAAATCTAGAACGGATTATCATGTGAATTACAGAAATTTGACTCTAAACATACACATAAACGAATAGACTTCAACTGAACAGTCTTCTAATCCTTTCGTCTCCTTTCTCCAATGTTCAATTATTCATCCTCAGATCCTTCTTTGGGACACTCTATTTTTGACAATTTCAGAGCCAGCTTCTCACAAACTTAGCTGAAATTTAATTAAAATTGCTGGGACCACAGAATCATCAGAGACTTACTAATTAAAACTGATAGTAGTTAATAACTTGATACTAACAGAGATAACATATGCTTAGAGGAATTCGTGAGCAACAGTGAAATGACAAAGTAAACTAATTTAGGCAAACATCTTCTGCTCGACTACGAATCAAGTTAGCCAAGTAGTTTTGAAGCCTTTCATACACACTCAAACACATAACATCACATGAACACAGTAACATATCTAGATTCATAGAAGAAAGCAGAGAAGTTCGATTATGCAAAAATTCAAGGCCATATAGGTTTATAGATGTGTACCTAAACTTGAAACAAGCCGGAATAGCCAAATAAAGGAAGAAATAAAGAGTGGAGCTCAGCAAATCCAAGCAGAATAAAGCAGAGAAACAGCTTCAATTCTCCAATCAAAAACCAGCTCAAAGCCCAGAATTTATCAAGCAATCGACAGGGTTGTGAAAAGCAGTCGCTTCCTCGCTTAAAGCGAGAAGCAAAGCGAGGCGACCCCATTACCGCTTCTGCTATATGAAGCGACTCAGGTAGACAAAAGCGTGCGCTTCCCACTAAAAAGCGAGAAGCGACGAAGTGAGGCGACCGAAGCGAGCGCTTCTCTGTTTTAAGCACCTGCCAACCTATTTAATTAAAAAAGAAAGGTGTTCAGTGTTCTTTATTAAAACACACAACCAGCAGCAACAGAGATTCTAAAGAGGCGACTAGGGTTCCCTTTTCAACTTCAACATACAACCAGCAGCAACATGTATGTGATGATTTTCTTTTTCTTTCACTATTTCAGCGTCCAAATAGCAGCGAAATGCTGGCGATTTTTTTTTCCCCTTTGGTTCTTCTTTCTCAGTCTTCTCCTCTTCGTTGAAATACTGCCCAGTTCTTCTTTCACTGTTTTTATGCTGCCCAATTTTTAACAGAATGGTATACTGCCCTTCCTCTTATTTTAATATTATTTTTTTAAATTCCGCTTCACTTCAAAAAACGAGCGCTTCGCTTATCGCTTCTCGCTTTAAGCGAAATGGGGGTTGTCGCTTTTCCTCGCTTCACACTCTTCACAACACTGGCAGTCGAGTAGAAAATCAGAAACAGCTTTGAATCCTTTTAACCTTTTTTTTTGGTTGTTTTGTTTTTGTTTTTGAGAGTTAATTTTTTTTGGTTTTCAGCTCTGGAAAATTTTTGAATTTCCAGAAGTTCTAGCTACTAGTGTATTTTCCGTGTGTGAAGGTGAGAGAATGAGAGTGAATGGGTGAGAAGAGTGTGAATGAGTAAGTGTGTCCATCAGAGTGAATGGGTGTACTGTTTTTATAACAGAAATTTAGAGATTCTTTTCAGTTATTTCCTTTCTTTTTTTGCCCCGTTTCTTTTTTGTTTCTACTTACTATCCCCTCACACCAGACCTGTTTTTATCTTTTAATTGCTGATAAGTCCCTTCTTCCCTCTTCTAGAAACTTCTATTTAGTTACATGAAAGATTCCCCTAAGTTTCTTTTTCCTTTAGCACACGTATATTTCTAGTAATTACAAGTAATTATAATAAATGAATTCAAACAGATTAAAAATCAAAATACAGCAAACAATATTCAAAATCCAAGCAATTTTAACGATTAATCCTAATTCAAACATGTGACTAACTAATTCAGGATCGATTAGTCTACAAACTAACTATCATGCAATTAAACTGTTAATTTAATTATGCAAAACACAGAATTAAACAAATAATAAGCAAAATGTCTAACCAAATTGAACTAAAATGCAAAACAGGGATTCATTGAAGTCAACAAAGAAGCAATTAATCTGAAACAAAAGAAAAAGTCGAAAGGTTACCAATCGATGCCGTATGCCGGTCAAAAAAAAACCGGTGATCAACCAAACTCCGGCAAGCCAAAGTTATTGCTAGGTGAGCACTGGCCGGAGATTATCCATTTTTAGGCTAGTGCTACATATAACAATGACCCTGACGAACCGTGTAGAGGGTTGAAGTGATTTGGAGGTCAACGGGCAAAACTGGCCGGACTCCAGTGACCATGGATCGGGATAAAACTAACCTCAATCAATAGCTCTTACCAAGAGCTGTCGATTGATGTAAATTCCAGCATGAAACAAGGCCGAAATCGAGCAGGAAATCAAAAGGGGTGATTTTAAGTTTTGACGAACTCTAGATCTACTAATCGAAGAAAACTAAAGGGTTTTAAGGGAAATGGGTAGCAGATTAGGAATGAGGAGGAAGAGGGGAGTGTAGGGTGATATTTTGAGTGGATTTGGTGATGGGCCGCCGCCGTGGGCGATTTCCGGCGGCGGCGTTGGGCGGAGGAACAATGGGGAGAGAAAAGGCGTCTGGGAAGGGTTTGGGAGGTGGGGGATGCTCCCACAATTATAAGGGAAGGGTTGATCAGCTCCGGGCCGTCCGATGAAATGGAATGAAAGGCTAGGATTTGTTGATTCTAAAACGGCGTCGTATGGATGTCCGTGGGGCTGGACTAGGTTTGGGCGGGTATTTCGTGGGATTTGGGCCGCTTGAAGCTAGCCCAATTCAGAATCTGAATCAAAACGGGCCATCTTCTTCTTCATTTGATTTTCAAAATTAACCAAATTAAACCTAATTGAATTTATTTTGCAAAAAAGACCTAATTAACAATTAAACCAATTTGAACCTTCATTTGTTATTATCGCATATCTTGTAGTGTTATTACATACCACCAGTACTCCCTTAGTTTGCTCTCACTAAATACCTTGTATTATTGTTACTTGCTATCAGTACTTCTTTCATAGTCTCTATTGCTATCTTGGTTTTAGTTTTCTAAATATATTGTCTTGATATTACTTGTTATCAGTGCTTCTTCCGTCTTTTATTTAGCCGATGGTCTATAGGAAAAACAGTCTCTCTTCCCCTCCAGGGTAGAGGTAAGGCTGCGTATATCCTACCCTCCCCAAACCCCACTTGTGGGATTACACTAGGTTGTTGTTGTTGTTGTTGTTGCAATTAAAAGATAATTAAATCCTTAAAAAAATACAATTAAAATGCCAGAATGCAATAACATGAAAAAATATTTTTGACATTTTTGTGATTTAAAGCACCTCTAAATATGCATGAAAAATGCAAAATAAAATGCAAAACAAATTAAATGAAATATAGAAAAATTAAAGAGTGTTAAAAACCCAAATATAGTCAAAAATTAGGTGCTCACACTCAATACTGATTGTCATAAAACAATGTAAACCTCTGCACAGATTACCATTACCACCTCCTCTAGGGATTCTTATGTCTGTTAATTTCTAGGTGGAATTTATGGTATCTCCGCCATTTTTCTTTCTTCTTATATTCTTTCAGATTCCTCTAAAGCACTAACTGCCCTATCCACTGTCCAAGCTAACCACCTTAATATCACCTATTAAATTGCACCGTCAAAGAAAGACTGGATGAAAATGAGATCTTTAAGATGCACTTAACTGCATATTTTTCCTACAGAGAACTCCCGAAGCATTTCGACTACCAAGAAATCCCTACACATCCCATGCCAAATTATGGAAATGCCTTTAATGAGTCCAAAAATGCACTTACACTACAGTCGACAAATAGGAATGAAACTCTGCCGTATATGATATATTTTGCAACATTTGGTGCCAGAGGGCAAAACAGAAACAAAGTTTTAAAAAAATAACATAAGTGATCTCTGCTTGAATACAACTACAGTCAAAACAGCTTGTTTGTTCACTGTACACAGCTTATCGTGTGGCTGAACACAGCCCTTGTTCCAATCTACTTCCATTCAGTACTTTCCTCTCAGTGCTGCCACCTACTTTTAAGTATGTTCCCCTTTTTTTATTCTTTTTTCTTGGATAAAATCTAAATTTCTTAATTTAACTCTATCCAGCATTAAGTATTCAGTTAAGTTTAGGTGCCTAGATGGAAAAAACACTGATCAGCAGACATCCCTATTGGTCGATATACCACATGGGCACATACAACGGAGGAGCCACCTTAAGCTAAAGGGTGTCAGTTACATTGTATGTTGAAGTGTGTAATCATCCCATCTAAAAGCTTAAGCTGTCAGACAGAAATACTTTCATTTACTTGATTATATCTTCAACACGCCCCGCACGTGCGGGCTTGATCCTTTTTGATGAGCCAAGCACGTGGAAATTCTTTTTGATATTGGGTGGTGGTGAGACTCGAATCCAAGACCTTAGCCTGCTCTGATACCACGTTGAAGTGTGTAACCATCTCATCTAAAAGCTTAAGCTGTTAGAGAGAAACACTTTTATTTTCTTAATTATGTCTTCAACAGTGTAGTTAGGAATTGTTTTATTTTTATGTATATATACTACATGTGGAATCCAGTTAACATCTTCGTGTGTTTACTTCTTTATATTTTGACACACCTTAGTGAAATTCTTGACTCCGCCATTGAGCGTGCACACACACATATGAATCTCGGTTAAATTTTAATCAATTGAATATTATAGTGATGGCTAACAAGAATGCAAGATGCATACAGTTAAAAACAATTACTACCTATAAAAATACACTCCTGTACCAAGGTGCAACAAGAGGAGATTACTAACCAGTCGACCTGCAAACACATTGCAGAGCTGCGGAGCTTGGTAAATTGAGCCATCCAATATATAATAAGTCAACATCGGTGTTACCTTCTCGGGACTATCCCTCTTTTGCTTACGAATGACAAAGAGATGTGGCTCCATAACTTCACTCAGCGTGTATTCGCTGCCCGTCATTTTCCTGCACATCAATTAGCAAAAGGATTTAATTATATGCACTTTGTAAATAATCTTTACACTGTCAGCTTAGTTTAACCTGTAATGATAGGTTAGCTACAACTTTTATCAGGTTACCAAGTAATGATTATAACAAATATTTACTTGTAACTACCTTATTAACGACCTGATTGTAAATATATTTTTACAGCATTAGTGCATAGAAATTAAACACTAGCAAATAATAGGTCAATTGCACTGTAAATTAGTTGTGCATGAAAATAGAGGTAATTTGTTACTAATTATTCGGGTTAACGGGACCATTAATTTGGGGGGGAAATGAAAATTTAAAGAAAAAGGAATAAAATTGAACAGATGCAGAAGGATTCAGAGATAAAAATCATACGATAAATGAGAAATATCGAGCGGGTGAATGGCGCGTGATCGGAGTTGCTCATTGTTGCAAGTCCAGTCATAGAAAGGAGAAAGAGCAAAGTAGTCAAATACTAGGTTACGATCCAGCGGATATGTATTCAGCCATAACTGGTCCCTGAAGCATATTCCTGTCATGTCAGTCCCCGGCTGCGGCGGTGCACCTCCATCAAAGTTTGGGTTCCCCATCGGCGGCATCATTGGCGTCGTCGCCATCTCCGGCGTTTGGCTTGTTTTGCTAGTCAATTGGCTCGTTCACTGTATAAAAGCATAACTAGTAGTCTAGTTGTGGGATTTTAATTATATACTAGTATTACTATCCGCGCTGACTTTATTAAAGAATATTAATTGTAGTTATTAAATAAATCATATCAAACATTGATGATCTAATTTGTTTGTATACATTTTAACAAAATTGTAGTTATCGTCTTATCTCAATGTAAGTACCCTTATAATAAAAATATATGTAACTAAATTAAATAAATCATATAATCATCGAATAACTCTTGGATTATACTAAAATATCATACTCCTTTCTTTTCAATTTATCTGGCAGTATTCGAGTTAGTAAAAAATAAGAAAGTTTTTTAAAACTTGTGGTCTAAAATAAACCATAAATATTTATATGCCTACAAATCAATTCATTAAGGGGTAAAGTATACATTCTACTAACAAAATTATTTCTAAGTAAGGAAAGGTGACATTCTTTTTTAGACTGACTAAAAAGGAAAAAAGTGCCGCATAATTGAAACGGGTGAAATAATTATATAGTTTGTGCTCCACACAATCTAAAAATATAACATGATTCTACACAGATTAGAATATATTATAATTTAATAAATCTAAAAAATGCTCGATTTTCTATTTTTATAACTTTATTTGTTATTTGATCATCATAATCATCGTTAGAACCTTTAATTTTGTCCTCGTAATGAAGATCATAAAGTTTTTCTTTTGTAAAGAGATGTATATTTAGAGCCATGGGGTTTGCTCCCTTTCAAGGTCTCAAGTTCGAAACTCATTTGGTGCAAACAATTTTTGAGGGCCATCGGATTGGGTAAAACCTGAATTAACCGTGGTGCACTTGCGGGAAACTCCTTGCCGAGGGCCTGTGCACCCCGGGATTAGTCGGGGCTCGAAGAGACTCGGACACCCGGTGCAAATCAAAAAAGAAAATAGTCTCATATGAGAAAAATAATGTTATGTCTTTTAATAATTAAAAAATAATGTGAAAATTATCTTTGGCTGAATTAGAAGGTATTTTCAACTTATTTTTTGATAGATTCTTAATTCAGTAACTCGATTTATTGGTCTTACTTATTTAGTTATTTTATGAAATCTTATAGCTCTCAATTAGCTATGTGGATTGTAAATAGTGATGTTATATTCTTACTTTTATGTGTGTGTGTATATATATAGATTCAAAAATTTATCTTTGAATACAATTTTAATTTATTACATAGTCTAACATATATTATCTTAAAATTATCAAGTGTCTTTTTATTAGTTTGCCACTTGGCATAATCTCAAACTACTCAATTCAAAATATCTATTAAAAATTCTGAGTAAATTTTGTGCTAATTTCTATTATATTTTATTCTAAATATTATTAGACTTTATCCTAAATCTTATTAGATTTTGTCCTAAAAGTCCCACATGGCTTAATATCGTTGTCAACTACTCTATTTATTGATATATCAACAATATTTTTAAGTATTATTTGTTTACTTAATTTTATCAAATAAATTTAAATTGTGAATATAATCATATTATATCTATTCTCCTCTTTATAAATTAGTTTATGTTCATCAAAATTTTAATTTTTTTCGCATTTAGTGTTTATGTATAATACAAATATTATTGTATTGTTTTCCTAAATTGATGGGCTTGAATTAATTCAAAGAGTAAGCATAGAAGTTATTTTTATTATTTATTGTATATTATAAATCTACTAATAATCATCATAGTTATTATTTTGTATTATTTTCTATGAGCAATTAAATTAAATTCTCCTTCCCCTTTGTATTCTTATCCTTTTATTATATATCTACACTAAATTTAGAGGGAAAGAATGTCATATATTTACCAGTTTTATCAATGTTATTAGGAAATGACATAAGTTTGCACCGTTGAATTGAAGTAGACTCTTCCTAATGAAGGTCCAATTGGATGAAAATTTTGAGATTGTATTTTCTTTTAATTTGTTCCGCAAGTAGAAGTAGTTTCTTAGCAATTAGCGCAATGGTAAAAATAGCAGTGTAGAGGATTTCTGCCAAAGGTCTTGAATGAATTAGCCCAAAGAAGAAAAAGAAGAAGATCCAAAAAAGTTGCTACTATTAAACTCAATAGAATGAGAAGAATAATACCCAAATTGGATTAATAAAGGAAAAATAGGCAAAATAAAACTTACCTTACTACTGAATATATACTCCCTTCGTTGATCACATTAGAAGAATTCTCTCACAGATTCTCGTTGTGAAAATACTGCAAAAATACAAAACAAACAAAACCTACTTAGAAGTAAATTAATTAAAATTGAAATGCAGAACCTGCACTTTTTGAATAAAAAAAGAGCACCATTTAGAGTCGCGCAAATTACAAATTTTAATCCATGTAGTTTAATCATTCCTAACACATTATGAGTTTTAATGAGAATATTCTCAAGATCTTCTTCTACCTTGACTCTTCTATCCCCATCGGAGTTATCAACTTCTGTTACTTGAATGTTTCCTGCCTTGCTAGACTTTAATGCTTCATGTACATATCCACGGAAATTGTTTTTCGAAGGTTCTATCCTCGAGCAGAATACTTCAAGAAAGTTGTTCGTGCACCCTCGGTCATACACATTGATCCTGTTATCTCCTCTTAGTCCTCTACGACGAAAGTTCTCATATGTGGTATATAAGAAAACAAACAAAATCACGAATGGGGAAAAAACAAAGAAAAAGAGCACATTGATATGAATTTAATTTTCTGATCTGCAGTTGACAGCCTCAAAAAATTTAATCTTATGAAAAGTTAATTCTTGTTGTAAACTGAAGCTAATCCGAATTAAATTATACATTGACATAAGAGGTGTAAAAGACTAACCTGATTTCGACATATGAGATACAAATGGAAGAGGATTGTCAATTCAATTCAACTATACGTTTTTTCTAATTCAATATATGCAAGAGGAGAAATTCAGTTACTTTTTAAAAGGAAAGGGAGTGGAGGGAAGTGGGAGTAGTTGGTGGTTTTTATTGGTAGTTTCTATTACTTGAATTTTGAAAAAAAAAACGTGTAATTCAGTTAGTTTTTAAAAGGAAGGGGAGTGGAAGAAGTGGGAGTAGTTGGTGATTTTTATTGGTAGTTTCAATTGCTTGAATTTTGAAAAAAAAAACGTGTCTTTCACATCTATTTTTAAATAAAGTTGAATGGAATTTTGAAACTCCAAGAAAGTTGGAGGATTGTCCAAATTTTTTACATGTGTCATTCTATTGTTCTGCCATTGGTTTCATGAGGTGCTTTTGTCTTCTGCTTTTAATTATAGATAGATATAGATATAGATATAGATTTAACTACCTAAATTATTAATAAAGTAACCAATATACTCAATTATTAATAAAGTAACCAATATATATACATATATATAGTAGTTTTTTATTTTTTATTATTTTCATTTTGTATAAATATTCAAATTCAAATATAATAACTAATTATTAACTAAATAACTAATTAGTAACTAATTATGCCATGTGGCCTTTTTTAGGCTGCCACTTGGCTTAAGGAGAGGGATTTACCCTCTCCTTTTAATTATACAAGCAGATTTGAAGAGAGGAAATTTGAACTTATTAAAAAATTATTGTGACGACATCTAAACCCCAAGATGATTGGGGCCAGGAAAGATTCATATATAAACATATGCAAATTTTAGTACTAAAATATTCCTTACACTTGAAAGGGAACTAACAATTAAAATATGAATGTCAGCTAATGAATCAAACTACAATATCTATTTCCTTTAACTTTAAAAATATAAAAAAAAATCCATGCACTAAACTGACATAAGCTATAAAATGATTTAAATCATCACGGTAGGAATATTCATAATATATTTCCAATAGAACCCATGGGAATGATATTTAATATAAGAAACACAAATGTATTACAAAATCAACACATGTTTATATACACATAAAGATAACAAATGCAGCACAAACGAAAGAAAGAGAAAAAGAAAAACGAAAAGGGAGAACGTAAAATTAAACAAAAAAAAAATAGAAGAAAGAATATGAACCTGGTTGAAAGCAAAAAAAAAAAAAAAACTCCTTTGATGTAATAAGGAATCCTAGCGAGTACGGATCAACTATAATAGGAACACTCCGACGTCGGACTCCAATGACAATAGCTAATCGGCTAATTCAAACTTTTCATTCTTTACACTATTTTGGTTTTTTTTTTTTTGAAAACTATATTACCAAATTGCAGAAAATATGAAGAAGAAAAGATCTGGGAATTTCTCTCAAAGTTCACTGTCTCAAAGAAATCCTTTTCACTCCCAAAAATCAAAATCCCCCCCCCCCCAAAAAAAACTCCTTTTCTCAACGTGATATCTCCCTTTTATAGAGGAGCATATCTGGTGGTATGTGATCATGTGCCAAAAGCGTTGGAGTGGGAGAATATGGGATTGAGGGGATATAGCGGTTGGGACGTGAGATAAAAGAGAAAAGTGCAGGTTTGTGCTGTGTGACGTGGGTGAGATCGTGTGTAGTAGAGGTAATTTGTGAAAGAGTAAATTTTTACAAAGTGATGTGATGGAAAGGGAATTGTTAAGGGATGATGGCTGATGTTTTATATATATAAAAAATAAGAAAGCTGAAGAGAAGGTGAAACGGTTTACTCATGAACGGTTTGAAGGCTACTCCAAATATTGTACTTCCTAATAATGTGGAGCAATGTCTTAAAGTGCCAAGTGTATTTTTAGGAATCTGTCACTTGGCTTCGTGTGGGACTTTTGTCTTTGGCTTTTAATTATAGATAGATAGTTTAAACTCCAAGTGCCCGTTTGGCCAAAAAGATTCCTTTTTTTTTTCAAAAAAATTTTCACTTTTTTTGGAAAAGTGTTTGACCTTGGAATGATTTAATAAAAGTAGATTTTAATTCATGTGGAATGGTGTATTTTGATAAATTTAAATTATCATATAAGTAATAAATAATACCAGATATTCAATATTATTGCTTTGGAATATCTATATTTTATATTGATTAGAATCTTTAATTTATATTTTTACCTTATTTTTATATTTTAATTGAATTCTTATAATAAATATTTAAATTTATTTTTTTAAATAATACTAATTGCAAACTAAACGTTTATTCTCCTTTTTGTAATTTGATGCTTAAAAGTACTTTTTGGAAAGATAGGCTAAACACATTATGCTTTCAAAGGTACTATTAAAATAAATTAATCAAACACAAACTGATATTTCGCAAAATTTCTTTTTAAAAAATCAGGAGGTCACGTGTTCAAGCCGTGGAAATAACCTTTTGTAGAAATGCAGGGTAAAGTTGCGTACAATAAATCCCTGTGGTCCGGCCCTTCCCCGAACCCTGTACATAGCGGGAGCTTAGTACACCGAGCTGCCCTTTACTATTTCAAAAAGCACATAAATATTTTTTAAAATAAGCGATTTCTGACAGCATGGCCAAATGGGATCTAAACACGCTCCCCTGAGTTTTAGAAGTTAATTACAGGCTGTTAGTATTTCTATTATATAGAAAAGGCTTGTTGGTAGACCAAGGGCATAAATGACATTTCACTTTACCATTTAAGTTTTTATCCATAAACTGCGTGGCTTGCCCTAAACTGAATTGCCACGTACCCTACTCTATTTTACTTTCTTTGTGGCTCTAAATTTTCCGTTCATCGCCTTCCACCTTATCTGCGACTTTTTTCCCCTATGTTGTAGGAAGCTTTTTGTATTATCCTTTGTATACAATATATATATAGCTGTTCTTGGTACTGGGCTATTCTTGCAGTTCTTTTAGGCTACCTTCGCTTGGCGATTTATGTTGTTTCACTGCTTCTAATATGTAACGATCTGGCCGATCGTTTCATGAGTTACAGTCCCGTTTTTCCATTTTTGCTTCTTTATGTGTTTTTCAGCTGTATTTCATCATATTGTGTTGGTTGTTATGTGCTCGGAGTGGAATGAGATACTTAGTCTCTTATTTAGAAGCTTAAGTTGGAAAAGTCAACCGGATGTTGACTTATGAGTAGAAGGTCTCAGATGTGAATTCTGATAGTTCAGATAGCTTCGTTAGGTGATTTTGAAAGTAGGAGCATGTTCGGAATGTAATTTAGAGGTCCGTGGTCGATTTAGACTTGAATTGGCGAAATTGGAAATTTGGCGTTTTTTGGTCGATAGTGAAAATCTTGATATCGGGGTCAGAATGGAATTCCGGAAATTGGAGTAGGTCAGTTGTGTCATTTGTGATGTGTGTGCAAAATTTCAGGTCATTCGAAAGTGATTTGATAGGTTTCGACGATGTTTGTGGAATTTGAAAGTTTCTAAGTTCTTAGGCTTGAAAACGAGGTTGATTTGGTGTTGTTTGGAGTGTTCCAAAGGTTTGAATAAGTTTGAATAGTGGCATATGACTTGTTCGTATTTTTTTGGTTGAGGTCCCGAGGGCCTCAGGATGATTTCGGATAGTTTTCGGAAAGATTGGAACTTGGTTTGGCAGCTGAACTTTGTTGCTCCTGTCATTTCCGCACTACGGATTGGGGACCGCAGGTGCGAGACTCGCAAAAGCGAGATTTGGACCGCATATGCGGAGAATTGAGAAGCTGAGGAAAATCGCAGGTGTGCACCAGGACCGCACCTGCGATACCGCAAGTGCGAAATGTTGACCGCAGAAGTGGGTTCTGGAATTCAAGTGGAAACTGCACCTGCGATGGAATTTCCGCAGGTGAGGCGCCGTAGAAGCGACTTGGAGCCGCAGATGCGGAAGTCGCTGGGCAGAAAGTATAAAAAGGCCACCTTCGCGAATTTCTGCCATTTCTTCACCATTTTTTGACGAGTTGGAGCTTGGGGACTGTGATTCCAAAAGGGAATTAAGTGTTTTCAGTGAGGTAAGCTATTTGGGCCTTGTATCTTGTCTTTATGGCGATTATTCCATTGTTTAATCATGATACTAGTGGAAAAATTAGAGAAGAAATTGGGAAATTAGGGCTTGAAATTGGAGAGTTTAAATTCGGGATTTTGGGGATCATTTGGGGTCCGATTTTGATAATTTTGGTATGTATAGACTCTGGAGTGAAAGGGGTTTCTAGTTTTGCAATTTTTGTCGGATTTCGAGATGTGGGTTCGGGGGCCGGGTTTGACAGAATTCGGGATTTTGGGTCTATTTTGATAATTTTCGTGTGGGTTCCATTTTTTTAGCGTGTATTGATGATAATATACTGATTTTGGTTAGATTCGGAGCATTTGGAGGCCGGATCGAGAGGCAAGGGCATCGTGGAGTAGATTTTCGCCCAATTTAAGGTAAGTAACGATTGCAAATCTAGATCTGAGGGTATGAAACCCCGAAATTTCGTACTATTTTTGATAAATGAGGTGACGCACATGCTAGATGACGGCGTGTGGGCGTGCACCAGTAGGGATTGTGACTTGGTCCGTCCCGTGGCAACTGTAGAGTTGCATATTTTGATAAACTATGTATGAAATCTATGTGTTTAGAGATAATTCTGTTAACTCGGATAAATGCTATGTTTGGGGCCTTGTGCCGTACTATTTGGACCCTCCGGGACATTTTACTATTATCCTCAAACTGTTTTGATTCGAAAGCATACACTCAGTCATGATTTTTACCTGTTTATTGTTTGATTCAGTTTCATTGCTCTACTTTTAAATATTTGAAAGCTGTTTGGGCTGAGTTCCCTGACTTTTCACTGAAATGCCCGAGTGGCTATGAGGTTGATGACTGAGAGAAGCCGAGGGCCTGATGGTGAGGATTATATATTTATGTATTGGGTTGCACGCCGCAACAATATATATATATATATATATATATATATATATATATATATATGGATCGGGTTGCACGTCGCAGCGATATGTTGGATCGGGTTGCACGCTGCAGCGATATAGCGATTGGGCTGTAGGAGCCCCTCCGAAGTCTGTACACCCAGTGAGCGCAGTCGACTATATATTTTGGATCGGGTTACACACCGCAGCGGTTACTATAAGGTACCTATTAAGCGTGAGTGCTGAGTGCGAGTGCTAATTGATGAGAGTTGAGTCACGTGTGACTGAGAGGCTTGCCCGAGGGGCTATATATATACATGAGTGATGATTTGCTGGAGGGGCTTGTTTTATGAAATTACTGTTTTCACTCTCCTTTTATTTTGAGCCTCTATTGAAAATGTTGAACAAATATTTTAAATAATTTTCATCTAGACTGGAGTTTTTTACGAGATGCTCGGAATTTAATTACTGAATTGACTTTGTTATTTCCACCGAGATTTTTATGTTATGAGATGTATATGATTTTAAATGTTCGTCATTGCACTCAGCCTTTACTTATAATTGTTACTTACTGAGTTGGCGTACTCACGCTATTCCCTGCACCTTGTGTGCAGATCCAGATACCAGGGCATCCGAGTGAGAGTTGTTCCTTACCTTCAGAGCATTCCGGAGTTAGCAAGGTAGCTGCGCGGCTTCCGCAGCCTTACCTTTCTCCTTCCTATTTATTAGTATTTATTTTTATTAGAATCATCTTGTATTGAGTAGACAGTATCAGATTGTATTTTAGTGGCTGATGACTAGTGACACCGGGATCGGGCCATGGTTGATGTTTTGCATATTTGTTTTCGCTTGTTTTGAAATGTTTAAACCAAAGATTAGTGATAATATCTGATTAGTAAGTAAATTAAGAAAAAGATCTGTTTATGTTATAAATGTCGAATCGGCTAGCCTAGTACTACGATAGGCGCCATCACGATCGGGTGGTTTAGGGTCGTGACATTATCGGTGAGTGTTACTGATATTCTATCTCCTTTCCTTCTTTCTCCTTGCTTTCAAAGTCCAAATCTGCATTCACAGTTTTGATTCGGATGAATAGCCATTAGTAATTTTGTATAGAGGAGTAAGACAGAGAGAATTCTAGAGATGGAAGCTCGGAAAGAAGGTAAAGATTAATTACAAACTAAAATAGCATAGTTGAAATGCAAACTATTGCATAAAGTTCTTTTGATTCTTGAATTTGATTCCTTTTTTTTATGGTAGAAAAATGTTTTGTAACACATATTTGAATCTTCCAACCAATTCTTCATATTGTCATTCCAAGAAAACAAATAAATTAGGATACTTAAAAATTCAAAGAAAATTAAATGAAAAGAATATAAGCATGTAATGGGCCATTGAAGAAAAACAAAACCGGGAAGGAAGAAAACTAACTCAAACTCAGCATCCATTACCATTTTAAGATGTAGTATGAGTATTAAGCCTTTTCAATCCATCTTCGACTATCTTATTCTCTTATCATCCACCTTCTTCTTGCCGTGATTGCGGAGTTTTTTGTCCAAACATATAGCAGGCGCAAAGAAATGAAAAATGAATAGAACCGGAAAAATAGAATTTTTTGAAAGAGAATATTAACAGTGTCGAAAGAACATTAGGATCTGTCTTTTCTCAGTCAATAAATGAATTTTCAAGGCAATAATAAATCATCAACTCTGTATACAAGAGAGAACCATCTCATGTGTGTACTATATATAGAGTCTATTTTTACTCCGTCTATTAGAGTACCTGTTGCAGTGTGATGCTTTATTTGTGTTAAAATAATGTATTCTGATATCTGCAAATAGGCCTTTCTTTGATCATAAAGGGTCTTTATTGTGGGGCTTAGTCCCGACAATTGTATATTTACCTAATGATGTTTGGCATATAGGAATGGATTAAAAAAATCCTTCTTAATCTAGCTTACTTATAATAAAATTGTATTGATGCTATTGGATAAGCGGAAAAGTGGATTCATTATCACATCGTCTACTAATAAATCACCTTTAGTTATCTGTGAAAACTTTAGATGATAATAAATATTCTATGGCTATGTTTTTTTATAACTATAGTTACTTGATGCTATGAGAATTCCTTTGAAAGCAATAATGCCTACTTTAGTTGCTTGGATGATTATTTGTGATCCATTTAGTTTGCACATTATTAAGTTATAAATGATTTTTCCGGCTGTGTATTTCTCCCTAATAGTAGTCATCATATGATGTGCTGCTGAGAGTTTTTCATCACTAAGAAGTATCAATGCCATGTTCCTGCTGTTCTTACCTCTCTTTTTTGGTTGAGAATGGTAACAAACTCTTACTTTATTGTTCCAATATTGTTACATGAATGGGCTGCCTGCGCTATGCGCCGGGTCTGGGAAAGAGCCAGACCACAAGCATCTATTGTACGCAATTTTACCCTACATTTCTACAAGAGGTTGTTTCCACTGCTCAAACCCATGACCTCTTGGTCATATAGCAGCAACTTTAAATGATAATGTTAAATGGTTGTGCTTTATATTTCATATTATACTGTATAGAAGGGTGTACTTTAGGAATAAATATTAAGATTAAAAATTTGGACTATTAAATAAAGAGTTTGTTAATTACCCGCCCAGTCCACACTTTAACTACAATTTATATACCATTCGACTATTAGGCATTAAAAGGGCAGAATATTCCCTAAAAACGCGCTAAAATTAAGGAGAGAATCTTGGTGTTAATTGATTCTACATTAAATTCAATTTTTAAAAAGGGAAAGGAGATTTCTCATCTGCGTATTTTTCTCCAGAACTACAATTCAAATTCTCGAAAAAAAAGAACGAACAATTCAAATTTTCGAGTTTCAACAACTCAAAGTTGAAAAAATCTGTTCTTCCATATATTTTCCACCATTGATAGCCATTAAAAAAGCTTGAAAGCTTTGAATTCAAATTTGGGTTTTCAAAAATCATTATTTGTTTGGATTGAGTGTTGTTGTAAATAATTCGGAATATGTTTAGGAGTTTATATCTCAATTTTGAGGGGTTTTGGTGAAGATTAGACTTGGTTTTGACTGAATTTCAGATTGAAACTCGAAGAAGAAGAAGAAGAAGAAGAAGAAGAAGAAGAAGAAGAAGAAGAAGAAGAAGAAGAAGAAGAAGAAGAAGAAGAAGAAGACATATTTCCAGAAATTGTAGATAAATTGTAGATTGGGAAGACTAAAACTTCTACAATTATGTCGAAAATGTCAATTATGCTACAATTGAAATGAGAATTGGGATATTAAAATTCAATGTATCCAATTTGTAGATATCTTGTAGATAAAATTTCTACAAATAAACTACAAAATCAGTTTAAGTATTGTATAAAGTTTTATTGTTTTTAAGGGTATCTACAAAATTACTATATTTATACTACAATTAAACTACAATCTTATTTGAAAAAAAATGTTAGTGTAGGTACCCTCCTTTTCTCTTTGGTAGGGTGGGTAGGTGAGGGTGGGGGTGAATAAGCAATGAAAATCACAGGTTAGTGTAATTAGTAGGAGTAATTTCAAAATACTTTTTGATGTTCAAGACACTGTGCAGTGGTTTAATAGGTTTAAATAGATCATACAATTGACATTCTGCAAATGTTATTTTGGTTGTCTTATAAGTTCAATCGCTCAAACATTTTTCCAATTTCATGTTTTCTTCAATGGGCTGAACTGAACGGATATGTATTGCAAGTTTAATTATTCTTTTTTTTTATACCCAACACAGATAATTAGGTTGATATAGCGATCTCACGCATTTTTTCTGACAATAAGGTTGAGTTTTTCTCTTTACTAATTATTATTGAATAGTTTTACTACATATCTTTGACAATTTGTTCCAAAAATTCTTGTTAATTATTTGGTCGTATGTGCTTCTCTAATAAACTTTTCCAGCTATGCTTTTATATGTTTGAAACGTGGGATTAAGGGGAGAGGGAAATGTGGGATATATAGGAATTAAGGGGAGAGAGAAACTTGGGATATATGGACACCTTTAATTAAGGAGTAAAAAACTGCCAATTAATTATACCTCTAAATTAATTATGGTATATAAATGATAATTTGGTATGCTGAAATGTAATAAACACAAACCTTAAATATTAAGGGTAATAAAGTTTCATATATGGTATAGGTAGGTAAAAATCCCTTTTATGAACCGCTTGAAAATAAATGTCTAACTGTACAAAGCCCAAGTTGGGCAAACAACAACGTCCATATCTTGGCTTTGAGAGGTTACTGATCGAACCCCATACCTCATACGATATCAAACCCTAATTTTGTAAATTATTTTACTCTATTAGTGTATGTACTCTTTTGCTTAACCTCCGTAAAAATCAGTTGGATGTAACATCAACCATTAGCTTTCCCAAGCCTGATTAATAATTTGATTTGCGAGTCATCAAAACTCACATGTCATGGGTAATTATTTATATTTCTCTAAATATTGTTAGCAAAAGTGATATTGATTACATGATGTCTTTTTGTAGCTCACTTATACTTGTGGAGGACTTTGCAAATTTATGCAGAATGTCCTGTAAGGCTCAAAATAGCTCACGTATACTTGGTGGGTGATTTTCAAGATACCACATCTATTATATAACTGATAAATATTGAAGGCAATTTTTTCACGACCTGAATGATATCAGTCGATGTGTATATATATACCATCGTGCAGTTTTTACTTTTAATTTTGTCTGCCTTTGTTCTTTTGCATATTGGAATTTTAACTATACATTATCAATAACAACAACAATAACCCAGTAAAATTCTACTGGGGTCTGGGGAGGGTAGTGTGTACGCAGACCTTACCCCTACCCCGAAGGAGTAGAGAGGCTATTTCCGAAAGAACCTCGGCTCAAGAAAATAAAAAGACAAAAGGAGACAATATTAGTATCACCATAGAAATCATAGGTAAAATAGGAACAACATGAAATCTAAAAAAAAAAAGATGCAAAGCAAAGCAAAGCAAAAGCGATAGTTATTAAATAGGTCATGCACTGAAAAGAGAAATAGTAAAACACAACATTGTCACTAACTATCTTAGACAAAAATCCTACTAGACTAGTCCCATAATGGCACGAAGTAAGGCAAGACTCAACTACCTCCTAACTTACAACCTTAATACTCGACCTCCACATCTTCCTATCAAGTGTAATGTCCTCGAAAATTTGAAGCCTCGTCATATCCTGCATGATCACCTCTCCCCAGTACTCCTTAGGCCGCCCTCTACCTCTTCTGGTGCCCTTCACAACCAGCCGCGCACACCTCCTTACCGGAGCATCTGGGCTTCTCCTCTAAGCATGCCCAAACCATTTTAACCTTGCTTCCCGCATCTTGTCCTCATACCATCTTTTATTAATCGAATTTGATTTCTTAGTTGCAATGTAAAGTAAAGCTGCATTAGAATCCAATTTATTGGGCCCACAGGCGCGGGCCAAGACTCTTCTAGTAACTAAAAGAAAATCTTATTAAAGCAAATTGCACATAATATTAAAGAACATTAGTAAAAGATTATTGGGGCCGCATTTTAATCAACCTTTTTAATTAATAAAGTTTTATCACTATTTTTGTACGGTGATATTAGGGTTGCAGTAAAGTTACTAATAATCGGATGGAACTCCTTTTCATTTCCTTCCTCTCCATTTTTCCAAGTTCTTACTTGGATGGGAGACACTTGTCATATTTTAAAACTAATGGTTTAGATTTAATTAGTAAAAATAAGGTTCTAGCCATAGTTAGGAGCAGGGTAACACATTTATGAACTTTTCTATAATTACTCCTCTTTCCAGATTTCCGAACTTCCATCTCCTTCCCTTATCTTGATTTTCCTCTTTCCTCCATCTAAAGGATGATTACATTGCAATGCAGTAATTGAGAATTATTGATGTTGTAGGTTGATTTAATTTTTTTATTTTTCTTTAGTCGTTACATTGTGCATCTTCTGATATCATTCCCGTTCATAATTATTTTCAAAATTAAAAAGGTGCCATTTCTGTTGGTATTCTAATATGCACGTTCTGATGCACATTTGGTAAATGATTGACATTGTATTATATTTTTTTTCTGTTTCTCATGAATCTGATTAATATTGACTGTAATTAGTGATGCCAGTGATCAAGATATTATAGCTTATGGAATTTGAGTATAGTTTTTTGTATTTGGTTAGACCAACGACAAATTTTTCAAATTTTAGATATTGTCATATTATTTACATTTTAGCAAACTTGATCTCGTGCATTATTGATTCTCAAAATTTTTCATAGCAGATGAAATATATAGTCAAGAGAAGGGATAAAGTGGAATATATTGTAATGACCCAAAGGGTCATCTTGTATTTTAGAACTCAATCCGGGGTTCCGAGGCCTTCAAGGCCTCATTTTCCTTCTTTTCGATTTGCGTGTGCAGTCCGGGCGTGCTTCCGGAAAGCCTGTATGTGAAAAATTGAAAAAAAATGCTAAAACTTTTCCTTTAAAATTGAATTAAGTTGACTTCGATCAATATTTTGGGTAAACGGACCCGAACCCGTGATTTTATGGTCCCGGAAGGTCCGTAGAAAAATATGAAACTTGAGCGTATGCCGGGAATTGAATTTCGAGGTCCATAACCCGAGAAATGAATTTTTGAAGAAAATTATTTAACTAAAAAATATAGGAAGTTTGGAAATTGAATAATGCTTTAATGTGATGGTATCGGGCCCGTATGTTGGTTCCGGAGTCCGGTACAAGTCTAAAATAATGTTTAAGTCTAATATGTGACAAATGGACTTGATTTGATATAAATTGGACTCTCGGTTGTGAAAATAGTAACTTTAGGTGTTCTTGAGAATTTCATTGATTTTGAGGCTAAATCCATAGTTGTTGATGTTATTTTGATGATTTGATCGCACGAGCAAGTCCGTATGATATTTTTGGACTTGCGTGCATGTTTGGTTTGGATCCCTGAGGACTCGGGTGAGTTTTGGATAGGCCGTAGAGCGTTTTGAACTCAGGAAAAATTGCAGGTGAGTTGCAGGTCTGCAGGCTTCGCAATTGCGAGCTCGCATTTGCGAATAACCATCGCATTTGTGATGACTGGGCAGGGAGGGGACCTTCGCATTTGTGAAGCTCTATGTCGCAAAAGCGACTCCAGCGGTAATCACAATTGCGAACGATGGTTCGCATTTGCGAAGTAATCCAGCCAGGCCAACCTTCACAATTGCGAAGCATTGGCCGCATTTGCAGTTCGCATTTGCGAACCTGGCATCGCAAATGCGATAACTGCGTCTGGGTAAATTCTAACTTAGACGGGATTTTCTTCATTTTTCAAACTCTTTCAAACCCTAAGCTCTCTTGGGCGATTTTTCAAAGAAAGGTTCTTCCCCAAATTATAGGTAAACAACTTTCAACTCATTTCTATCAATCTACTTCATCATTTTACAAGATTTCATCACAAAATTTAGGGATTTTCATGGGAATTTGGGTGTTTTTGGATGAAATTTGGGAATTTTAAAATTTGGGGATTTGGACCTCAATTGAGGTCGGATTCCAAAACCAATTGCATATCAGGGCTCGGGGGTGAATGGGTAATCGGGTTTTGGTTCAAACTTTGGGTTTTGACCAAGCGGGCGCGGGGTCGATTTTTAGATTTTTGTGGAAAATGTTGGGAAAAATATAATCAAGCATTGGGTGTGAGTTCTTTAGCATTTATTGATGTTATTAAACTAGTTATGACTAGATACAAGTGAACTGGAGGTAAATTCTAGAGGGAAAGCGATAATTGACGCTTGATTTGTGGCCGTGGTATCGAGGTAAGTGTTTGGTCTAACCCTAGCTTGAGAGAATAGGTGTTGTGCCTTAATTGCTATGTGCTAGTGTTGTGTACGACGTATAGGTGTGGTGACGAGTATCTATACGTTGGTGTCAAGCATGCCCGTGAGTCTTAAATTGTGTTCATTATGATTGCTCTTAAGTACTATTAATGCCTAAATTGGTGATTTTCCATGTTGAGTAAGACATGATCATTTTCTTGGTATTTGTCCATTATTGAGTATTGACTCCAACTGAGGTTCATTTTGTGAAGTTAATTGTTGGAACAAGATTGGTTATAGCTGCTTCCTTTGCCGGGACGTATTTATTATTGATATTGTTGAATCTCTTGCCGGGACGTATTTATTGTTGATATTGTTGATTCTCTTGCCGAGATGTATTTATTCTTATTGATTGCTTTCCTTGCCGGGATGTTGTTGTTACCACTGTTTGTGTGAGGAAAGTGTGATAAAGCACGAAGGGTGATGCCGTGCACATTCATACTTTTGCATTTGGTGAAGAAAAAGTGATAAAGCACTAAGGGTGATGCCGTGCACATTTACATTGATATTGATGCATATGGTGAGGAAGAGAGATAAAGCACGAAGCGTGATGCCGTGCACATTTCTAATATTCATATGGTGAGGAAGAGCGATAAAGCACGAAGGGTGATGCCGTGCACATTTTCTTTATTGATAGTGAGGATTGAGAGTAAAAGCACGAAGGGTGATGCCGTCCATTCATTGCCTACTTGTTGTGATTTCATGTTGCTATTGGTTCAAGCGCCTTAATTGTTTCATTCCGTTATTTCCGTGTTACCTATGTTGTTATCCATTATAGCATGTTGCCTCTTCCCGTTAATCTCTGTTTAGCTCTATTACTATTATTCTGTTAGATATTTTTTAACTGCAGGTTATGTTGTTTGTTGTGTCCTAGCCTCGTCACTACTTCGTCGAGGTTAGGCTCTACACTTACTCAGTACATGGGGTCGATTGTACTGATACTACACTCTGCACTCTTTTGTGCAGATCCCGGTACTGGAGCATACAGACCATAGTTAGAGGTTGCTGCCTTCAGTCCAGCGAAGACCCGAGGTAGTCCTGCAGGCGTCCGCAGGCCTTGGAGTCCCTTTCTATCTTGTTTCTTTCTGTTCTTATCTATTTCGGAGACAGACATGTATTTTCTTTGTTCAGCCACTATTTGTAGTACTCGTAGATAGTCCGTGAGATTGTGACACCAGTTCTGGGTGATGTATTATTATGGGTTTTGTATTGGTATTAGTTAAACTGTTAAAATTTTTTTTCTTACGCATTTCTATTTCCGTTGTTTACTTGAATTAACTTTTTAACTTGTTAAAGGTAAAGGTAAGAAGGTAGACTAATCAATAACGTTGGCTTGCCTAGAGAGTTCAATGTTAGGTGCCATCACGGTCCCGACGGTGGGTAGTTCGGGTCGTGTCAAGTTGGTATTAGAGCTCTAGGTTGCTTAGGTCTCACAATTCATGGACAAGCTTAGTAGAGTCTGAGGGATTAGTACGGAGACGTCTGTGTTATTCCCAGAGGCTATAGAGTTAGGAACAATTTCGCTTCTATACATCTCTGTCTTGCGGTTTGGTTTCTCAATGCTAATTGAACTTCTACTCTGTTCTTTCGCAGATGGCGAGAACACGTACTGCTTCGGTAGCCGATCAGCAGTCCGAGCCCCCAGCAGCAGCTCCTACGAGGGGCAGAGGACGAGGCCGTGCTAGAGGCCGAGGCAAGGGTAGAGCTCAGCCCAGAGTAGCAGCACCAGCAACGGAGCCTCAAGTAGAGTTTGATGATGAGGTTCCGGCCCAAACAGTTCCAGCGAGCCCAGATCAGGTCTCAGAGGGGTTCATCGCTACTCTGGTACTCCAGGATGCTCTGGTCCGTCTAGTGGGCCTTATGGAGAGTGTCACCCAGGCAAGCTTACTTGCTGTAGCACCAGCCATCTCTCAGGCTGGGAGAGGAGCACAGACTCCCGCTACACGCACTCTGGAGCAAATGGCTCCCCAGTTTCAGACTCTAGCAGCTCAGCAAGTAGTTCAGCCGGGTGTAGTAGCTCAGACCAGTGATGGAGCAGCTATGCCTGCCGATGCTTTGTGGAGGTTGGACAGGTTCACCAAGCTCTTCACTACTACTTATGGTTATACATCTTCAGTGGATCCCCGGGATTATTTAGACAACTATCATGAGGTTCTTCGGAACATGGGGATAGTGGAGACCAATGGGGTCGACTTTGCTGCTTTTCGTCTGTCAAGTTCCGCCAAGAAATGGTGGAGAGATTATTGTTTGGCTATACCTACTGGATCACCAGCTCTCACTTAGGACCAGTTCTCGCAGCTATTTCTTGAGAAGTTTCTTCCCGTCACACAGAGAGAGGAGTACCGCAGGCGGTTTGAGCGTCTCTAACAGGGTTCTATAACTGTCACCCAGTACGAGATGAGGTTTATTGATTTGGCTCGTCATGTTCTCTGATACTCCCCACCAAGAGAAAGAGGGTGAGGAGGTTTACTGAGGGACTCGCTCAGCCTATTAGATTGTAGATGGCTAAGGAGACAGGTAGCGAGATTTCTTTCCAGGATGCGGCCAATGTGGCCAGGCGGGTTAAGATGGTTCTAGCTCAGGAGAGCGGTCAAGGGTCAAATAAGAGATCTCATCATTCTGGCATATTTAGTGGTGCCTCGTCTGGAGGCAAGGATTATTTTGGTAGAGGCAATCCTCCCAAGCCATTTCAGTCAACACTTCAGGCTTTTCACGGTGTACCAGGTGGTCGTGTTCTTATATGCAGTATTCTGATCAGTTGTCCTATAGTGCACCACTAGCTCCTATAGTGCACCTTTGCTCCAGACTTTTCAGGGTGGTTATCCAGGCCGTCAGGGTCAGCAGTCTCAACAACCGAAGTCTTGCTATACTTGTGGCGATACGAGGCACATTGCTAGGTTTTGCCCTCGAGCCTTGAGTAGTTCTCAGCACCAGTGTTCTCATGCTATGGTTCTAGCACCGGGTGTTCCACCTCCCTCTCAGATAGCTAAAGGTAGAGGTAGAGGTGTTAGAGGTGGAGGTCAGGTCGTTAGAGGTGGAGGCCAGGCTGCTAGAGGTGGAAGCCAGCTAGTAGGAGGCCGTCCTAGGGATGTAGTTCAGAGTGGTAGGGCCTAGCCCCGATATTATGCTATTCCAGCCAGACCTGAGGTTGAGGCCTCCGATGTATTTATCACAGGTACAGTTTCAATTTGCAGTAGAGAAGCCTCAGTCCTATATGATCCAGGGTCCATATATTCTTATGTATCATCTTATTTTGCCCCTTATCTGGTTATGCCTCGTGATTCTTTGAGTGCTTCTGTATATGTGTCTACACCGGTGGGTGATTCTATTATGGTAGATCGTGTTTATCATACTTGCGTGGTTGTTATTGGGGGTCTTGAGACCCATGTAGATCTCCTACTTCTCGATATGGTGGATTTCGATGTCATTCTGGGGATGGATTGGTTATCCCCTTATCATGCTATATTGGACTGTCATGCCAAGACCGTGACCTTAGCATTGCTGGGGTTGCCTAATTTGGAGTGGAGGGGGTTCCTGGTCATTCTACTAGCAGGGTTATCTCATGTATGAAGGCTCGGCGTATGGTTGGCAAGGGATGTTTGGCCTATTTGGTGTATGTTCGTGATTCTAGTGCTGAGGTACCTTCTATGGGTTCTGTGCCCGTTGTTTGTGAGTTTCCAGAGGTATTTCCTTCATACCTCCCGGGGATGCCACCCGATAGGGACATTGACTTTTGCATTGATTTGGCTCCGGACATTCAGCCCATTTCTATTCTACCATATCGTATGGCCCCGCTAGAGTTGAAAGAATTAAAAGAACAATTGCAGGACTTGCTGGATAAAGGCTTTATTAGACCTAGTGTCTTACCTTAGGGTGCGATGGTGTTGTTTGTGAAGAAGAAGGATGGATCAATGAGGATGTGCATAGATTATCGGCAGCTGAACAAAGTCACCATCAAGAACAAGTATCCATTGTCGAGGATTGATGATTTGTTCGATCAGCTTCAGGTTGCCAAGGTATTTTCGAAGATTGATTTGAGATCTGGCTACCATCAGTTGAGGATTAAGGCATCCGATGTCCCTAAGACAGTCTTCCGCACTCGGTACGGGCATTATGAGTTCTTAGTGATGTCATTTCGATTGACCAATGCCCTAGCAACTTTCATGGATTTGATGAACCGAGTGTTCAAACCTTATTTGGATTCCTTCGTGATTGTCTTCATTGATGATATTTTGGTCTATTCCCGCTGTCGGGAGGAGCACGAGCAGCATCTTCGAGTCGTTCTTTAGACTCTAAGGGATAGTTAGTGTCACACCTCCTTTTTCCGCGCCCGGGGGGCGTAGGGGGAGTTTTTCCAATTAAAGGACAATCGAAACGGGATTGGTTTAATTATTTCAGAGTCGCCACTTGGGAGATTTAGGGTGTCCCAAGTCACCAATTTTAATCCCGAATCGAGGAAAAGAATGACTCTATATTACAGTCTGCGTACCAGAAATCCGGATAAGGAATTCTGTTAACCCGGGAGAAGGTGTTAGGCATTCCCGAGTTCCGTGGTTCTAGCACGGTCGCTCAACTGTTATATTCGGCTTATTTATCTGATTTTTAATACAATTATGAACCATGTGCAAATTTTATCTTTTAACCGCTTTATTAATTATTATTATTAAGAAATGTGAACATCGCTTAAAACATATCTTTGGACTGTGTCACATGAAATGCACCCACAATCCGAAACATATTTTATTTGATGTTTTAGAATTTGGATTTGGGTCGCATGAAATGCGCACCCGAGTTTAAGAAAATTAAATTATTAAAGGCGCGCCTAAAGCAACTAGCGCATTATTATTTTTGGGGAGGGCCGTGAAATTTGCTAAACGACCCGTCCCGGAATTTAAGTATTTAATATATATACTTGGAGGGCCCCGCAATTTGTCCCTTTTATTTGGCGAGGCTCGTCTCATTTTACTTATTATTTTTTTTTATTATTATTTATTATTATTTTTTATATTTTTAAAGGGATGCCATTTTTATGCCTTTAACAGTACTAAACCTTATAGCCTATTTACAACTGAAATCTCATAACTCGTTACAATTTTAATAAAAGGAATCTAGCAAAATGAGTGTTTTGGAAGTAATAACAACAAGTAATACTAGTTTTGTCCGAATGAACTAAGCAAGGGAAAAGACGAACAAATTGACGTTAAACTGTGTCGTGGAATAACTAACCCTACTTAATTAAATGATATCAAATAAACAAAAATACATAACACCAAAAAATGAACAAAACGCATATGGTGAAAACATAAGCAGAAAATTATCATATCAATTTATATATTGCATCTTCGAACATTTAACGTAACATTTCCTTATCTAATACTTGAGGTTTACTAACCTTTGAACCTCGGCAAACTCAGGACGACAAACACGACCCCGACGGAGTTCAAGCCGGACTTCACTGAACGAGGAACAACAACGAAACCCCGGAATAAACTCGACGAACCGGACCTCGACTCAACTTTTGGACTTTGGACTGGAACTCGACTTCAACTCGACTTCACTGACGGACTGTTTGGTCGACGACTGTGGGTCGTTGACGACGAGGGGGTGCGACGCAAAAGCATGCAGAACCAACTGCTCGGAAACGCAGCGAAGCTGAAAATGGTGGAGCAGCTCCGTCGGGGTTGTCCGGTGGTGTTCAGGCGTTAGGGGGGGTGGTTTGCGACTGGTTTTTGTTTGGTTATGGTGGTTTCACGGCGGGGAAGACGACGAGGGGTGGACTGGTTGGAGGAGTTGGTTGGTCGTTCATGGAGTGTTGATGGTGGGGGGTTGTTCGGAGGTTGACGACGGTGGTGATGGGGCTGGTGGTTATGGCGGAGATGCTTGGTCGACGGAGGGGAATGCGTGAGGGGGCTCCTTTCCTTCTTTCTTTTTTTCTCGTTCCCCCCTTTTTTTTCTTCTGCTTCTTCTTTTAAGAAGAAGATAAACAGTACATGTTCTCCTTTTTTTTTTTTTCAAAATTCTTAAAATCCCTCCTTTTTCAAATTCCCCCGTCCTTTTCGTTGGTCCCCGTGTTTTGTAACATAATGCCCATGAAAATGAGCCCCACGCGTGGTGGGGTTCGAGGCATATGTCCCCCACGCGTGGTGGGGTTCCCCACGTGTCCTGGACACGGTTTATTATGGGCTAGGTCCGAAAATTAGGCCTAAAACCGGGTAGTTTGAACCCGAATATTATTCTTTTGCCCGGACCCGAGAAATAGGAACACGTTGCTTAACTAGTCCTATGTAAGCAAAATAACTACCAAAAATAAGACTAGTATTTAAACAAAACTATATATTTTTAAATATTTTTCAAGATTTTAAAATAGCTACAAAATATTAATAAAACTATTTTTTTTTGTAATTTTCGTTTTAAATATTAAGATAAAATATGAGGTAATATTTTTGTATTTTTTCCAAGTTAAAAATGACTATAGAATATTAATAAAACTATTTTTTTGTAATTTTCGTTCTTTAATAAAGACAAAAATATGACGTAATATTTTTGTATTTTTTCAAAGTTAAAATGACTATAAAACCTTAATAGAACTATGTTTTATTTATTATTTTTTTTGTAATTTTCGAAATTATACAAAGTACAAAAATAAAGTGCAATTTTTGTATTTTTCAAGTTTATGAGAAATACATAAACTAAAATTATATATATATTTTTTGTGATTTTCTTTTTTCTTTGAAATAAAGTAAAAATAGTTAAAATAGCTGTTCTAGACCCAATTTCACATATTCACGCTAAAAATGTGAAAATTCTCGGGGAGGGTCAAAAATCACGTGCTTACAGCTGCCCCTCTTTGACTGGAAACACGAAGAGTTTTCCGACAAAGAACGACTAGCCGTGTTTTTGACCCGACCATTACTTGGACGGACTACACTTCAGGAAAGGGAGGGAATGTGACCGAGCCCTGGTATCTGAGCTGCCTACATATCCTTGGTTATACAGGAATCAGGCCACGTGTAGTTCGGAAATGAGAGAGATAGTGAAGTGTACCGAGGTGAAGAGCCGATCGAGGTGCCGTTCCGTTGAGGTTCCGGTCCGCGGTCCTGTCATTACAACAAAAATGAAAACTGAAAAAGACTAACTAAGCCTATCAGCTACTAGTTACAAGGATTCCTATCTCTTAAGTCTTCTGAAACTTGGTCTTGAGTCTTGAATGGTGCTTCATACAGACTTTGGATCTGAACCTTGATACTTGCTAGTGGTAGGTGCTAGTTCTTGAGCATATCATATTTGTTCTCCACATCCGTGCTTCGGATTCATTCATTTTTCTCTTTTTTTCTTTTTCTTCTTTTTTTCTTTTTATTTTTGTGACTAGCTTTTGTTGACCCTCTCAGACTGTTGACTCGCATTCTTGGGGCGAGCTTCTTGTTGCTTCTATCTTAGATTGAGTGCTGGGGATTTTTGTTGTAGCCTTCTGCCTTCCAATGGGTTACGGCTTGACTTTGAACGATCCCGCTGTTCTACAGGCGGACCCCTAACTTCTTCAATCTTTGACATATAACAATCTTCTGCTCTACAGGCAGGCCCCTGACAATCAAAACAAACAAAACAAACAAAATTTCCTAACCCAGTTTGCACTGGGAAGGTTTGTGAGTCGTTAGCAAAATCGTAGCCCACTGATACTACTGATGCAGTGCTGAGAGTGAACTAAACACTAGATTAGGATGTATTCCCTTGTTATACAGGTGGGCGCCTAACTTCAATGCTTGAAATGTAAGGACTGAAATGTATTCCTCTGTTCTATGGGCGGGCTCCCAACTTCAACACTTGTAATGAAAAAGACTGAAATGTATTCCTCTCATTATACAAGTGGGTGCCTGGATTTAGGAAAATGACTCTTTTTCAAAATGTTTTTTTTAGCATCTTAGGAGAAAGATTCATCGGACTAAGATTTTGATCCTAGGAGAAGGTTCGTCAGACTAGGTCTCTATCTTAGGAGAAAAAATTCGTCAGACTAAGATTTTGATCCTAGGAGAAAGTTCATCAGACTAGGTCATTTTTTTGTTTTTGGTTATCTTAGGAGAAAGATTCATCAGACTAAGATTTGGATTCTAGGAGAAGGTTCGTCAGACTAGGTCTCTATCTTAGGAGAAAAATTCATCGAACTAAGATTTTGATCCTAGGAGAAAGTTCATCTGACTAGGTCATTTTTGGTTATCTTAGGAGAAAGATTCATCAGACTAAGATTTTGATTCTAGGAGAAGGTTCGTCAGACTAGGTCATTTTTTTTTAAAACAACTTAGGAGGAAATGCATCTCCTATGGGTAAAACTTAACTTTGAGGAAGTGCGTCTCCTGTGGGTACAATAAACTTAGGAAGTGCGTCTCCTATTAGTAGAACTGAACTTAGGAGGAAATGCATCTCCTATGGGTGAAACTGAAACAAACCTAGGAGGAAATGCGTCTCCTATGGGTGAAACTGAAACAAACCTAGGAGGAAATGCATCTCCTATGGGTGAAACTGAAACAAACCTAGGAGGAAATGCGTCTCCTATGGGTGAAACTGAAACAAACCTAGGAGGAAATGCATCTCCTATGGGTAAAACTAAACAAACCTAGGAGGAAATGCATCTCCTATGGGTAAAGACGTGGAATGTATTCCCTTATTATACAGGTGGGCGCCTAATGGTAAAGACACAAAATGTATTCCCTTGTTATACAGGTGGGTGCCTAGAATATGAAATGCACAGACAAAAGTATTCCTCCCGTTATTCAGGTGGGCGCCTGTTTAAACTAAGACATAAAAGTATTCCTCTCGTTATACAGGTGGGCGCCTGGTAAAGACATGAAAAATGATATGCCCGCATTATACTGGTGGGTGACCTTGAACAGAAATGAAAAGACAGAAAATGTATTCCTCTCGTTATTCAGGTGGGCGCCTGGTAAAGACATGAAAAATGATACCAACATATCCTATTTGAGGGCGGATGAACCCAACATATCCTATTTGAGGGCGGATGAACCCAACATATCCTATTTGAGGGCGGACGAACCCGACATATCCTGTTTGAGGGCGGATGAACCCAAAAATATCCTTAAGACTTGAAAATGTCTTACCTCGAATACTTGCTGGGGATTGGGATGAATTTTCCTTTTCTACCTTCCCCAAATTTTATTATTATTCTTTTTTTTTATTCCTTTTTTTTGTTTTGTTTTTGCATAGCTTCTTCCTTCAAAGACTACCTCCCTTGATTTACTTACCTGTTGGGGGGTAAAATGTTATCAGCTGGGGGTACCTGACTTCCAGAAAATTTTCTAAATGGAAGGAAAATTTTCTGCCCCAGTTTGATAATATCCCTTGTGGCATGCGTTTCTGCATCAATGCCATTTCCTTTACCTGTTTCAAATCAAACAAAATTTGTTAGTTTAAAACATGGTGGTTGGCTGTGATACTCCTATTGGGATTGCTTTCCCTTTCTCCTTCATTGCGCTGTGCTCCACGACTTGTTGGGGATGATATTATGTGCTGGGGATAATCCCTTCCTGCTGGGGATATCCCTCTTCTTTTGTGGCATAGCTTGGAAACTGGCATTTCCCCGACCTTTTAGTCTAGTATGGATTTCGCCGAATCATGCTCACTGCTCTCCTTGCTTTGTTCACGGGCCTTGTCTTTGAGGTTTATAACCTTGGTTTTGGCAAGGATATCCCTCTTGACGCTCGTCAATCCTTTTGTCAATTCCCTTTTGCTGGGGATATCTTTATTGACACTGGCCTCGCGCTTGTTCCTTGCTGACTATACCATTTGGATGTACTAGTCAGATCTCATCTTGAAAAGCTGATGGCATATTTGAAGTCATTTCATACTTGTTCTGACCGGACAGACTCTATTGGGGAAATTTTTTATGAAAGGAGAAAGATAACAGAAACAAAATAAAAGACAAAGGAAACGATGACTCTTTTACAAAAGAAACTATAAATAAAAACCTATCAAACGCAGATACCGACTCTAATGGCCATGACATGCATATGGGGCCTATCCTTTACCGTCAATCATCTTTCAAGATCCTCAATTGGTGATTCCCCATCTGATTCTTAATCTTATTCGACTTGCAGTGCCCGAAGGGTTTTCACTATCAAGTCTCTCTCATTTTTGGCTTTTCTCTCAGCTTTCATCGCCTTATGGCGCCTGTGAAGGTTTTCACCGATAAGACTCTCTCATTTGTATCACTTTCCAGCTGGGGATTTGGAGTGTTGCCGGTATGACTCTTTCTGTTGGAGATTAGAGTCTTTTCTGCTGTGGAACAGAATGTTATGTTCGCCGGTAAGACTCTTCATTTGTCTGACTTGGCATCTTTTGGAGACTGATCAGAAGGTCTTTCTTTGGACCGTAATGTGGGTTTTTGGATAGGGCTAGAAAGAAAGGGTATAAAAGGCTCAAAGAATACATTAATTTTGGGTTATTAGTTACAACCTTCGGAATTAGATTTATTTACAACAAATGCAACCTTTGCCCCAGTTTCTTGCTTGGGGATATTTTAATTGATTTTTTTTCATTTTTCAAAACTATGACCGAGCCGTGAAGCGCCTACGTATCCTCTTTGAGGAATCAGGTCAAACGTAGTTCCCAATTCCTCTTTTCATTTGATTTTCTTTTTTTTCTTTGTTATCAATTTCTTTTCTTTTCTTTTCTTTTTTTTTCTCTTTTTTTTCGTTGTTGTTTTCTTTCCGAACGAAGGATAAGGCTCAAAAGGGGTATGAAAGAAAAATAAATAAGGCTCAAAAGGGGTAACGAAGGATAAAGTGTTTAGGTAGCAGAACAAAATGCCTTCGTCATTTCAGTCTTCAAAACATGCCAAGTGCAAACAACACACTTTAAATTTGTAGTCTCTTCTGATGGTGCTGGACTTGACAATTATGTTAAACATTTTATTTTTCCTTTGTCATTTCTAAGCACCGTTGGGCGACACTCTCATTATCATGACCGACCCTCATGCCAATTTGGCGAATCTTGCTTTTAACGGTTTTCTTTGTGCTTAACTTGCCCCAGTTCCACATGACTCGAGCTCTGAATAATCTCAAACCGTCCTTATTTTCTTTAAATGGTCTGATCGCCTTTCCAGGGTTTTATGATTAACTTTAAAGACTAGGCCCAAAGTGTGTGCGCATGTCATGTCCCTAGAATCGGCATTGAACGAAATGATAAAAGGACTAAACAAAAGACGACTGGAACTAACAAAAGACCGACTTTGTATTAGACTACCGGCGAAATGGTTTGAATAATAAAACAAACAAAACAACCAGAATAAAATCCTAACACAAACTGGACAAAATTTAAACAAACTGCTATGACAAAATGGAAAGATAAGAAGGTTTGACACAGGACAAAATCCCAATTACAACCTTAATAATCCGAACAACAGAAATGACCACAAAATAAGCCACCACAAGCTTCTCTCTTGCTGACCAAGGAACGAAGCGTCCTCCCGCTTTATCAAAAAATTGGCATCTTAGCCACTGAGCTTTGCATCAATACTGCCAAGACCATTACCCGCTTCAACATCGCCACCCTCTGTCAACAAGTTCTTGATAGGGTTCGAGTGCTCCATGTCACTGTTATTGATCACAATCCGCCCTTCTTGGATCATTCTTTCTATTTCTCTTTTCAAATCCCGACAACTTTCAACATTGTGCCCCTGGGCATTGGAATGGTATTCACACCTTTTAGAAGGGTCAAAGCTTCTTGCACGTGGGTCCACATGATTTGGAGGAATAGGTGCAATCATGTCATGATTCGTTAACTTCTCAAATAAGCTTTCATAGGACTCTCCTATTGGTGTAAAATTATCTTTCAACCTTTGCTCCCCATTATACCACTGGCTTGGATGTGGGTTATAGGGCATCTGAAAATTTTGTGGAGACTTCTGGAGATTTTGTGATGCTCGTGCTCGCCTCCTGGGGTGTTTTGGTGGCTGGACAACATACTGAGGTGGAGCGACAGAGTATTGAGCATCCTGAGGTGGATAATACTGCTCAGGGGAGCCATAGAAAATTTGAGGAGGCTGCTCATACCTTCGAGATGTTCTCCTGGGACCTCTTCTAGACCCTGATGTCATCATGATTTCTTCAATCTCCTCATTTGTGTCGCTAAGATTATCTGACTCAACCCGGACAGCCTGAGTTGCGGCTTTAAGAACAGCTTGACTTATAATTTTGCCTGTCTTAAGACCATTCTCTACCATTTCTCCAATTTTGATTGCTTCCGAGAAGGTTTTGCCAACTGCGGACACCATGTTTTGAAAGTAATCTGGCTCTTGCGCTTGAAGGAAGACAGTAATTAGCTCGTGGTCATCCATGGGTGGCTTAACTCGAGCTGCTTGCTCTCTCCATTTTATGGCATATTCCCTGAAACTTTCACTTGGTTTCTTCTGCAGGTTTGAAAGGGACATGCGGTCTGGGGGAATGTCGATGTTGTATTGGAACTGTCTGACAAAGGCCTGTGCCATGTCATCCCAGACATACCAGCGAGACGTGTCTTGATCCATAAACCATTCGGAGGCTACTCCCGTAAGGCTTTCCACAAAATAAGCCATCAATAATTTTTCATTTCTTCCTGCCCCTCTCAGTTGATTGCAATACCTTTTCAGGTGGGCTATGGGATCTCCATGTCCATCGTACTTTTCAAATTTTGGAGTCTTGAAACCAGGCGGCAAGTGGACATCGGGGAACATACATAGATCTTTGAAGGCAACACTCTTTTGGCCTGCCAACCCTTGCATGTTTTCCAACCATTGTTCTAAGCTTTTCACTCTTCGGGTCATTTCTTCCTGTACCATCTTTCGGGCAGGCTTCTCAGTTTTTGCAGCAAGATCAAACGAGTACGAGTGGTACTCAGGAGAGTGGTACTGCTCTTGTTGTGTCGCAAATTGTGACTCATGACGAGGAACCTTCCCACTCTGAGTCTCTGGAGCACTTGTAACAGCTTCGACGTTAGTCGTCATTTTTCTTTGAGGCACAAACCAACCACCTCAATTTTCTTCACAATTCAAAACCAAATATGTTAGAATGGACTCAGTCGGTCCTTATTATTATCAATATACATACATATATATACATATATATATATATATATATTTATTTATTTACCTTTGTTTTTCTTTTCCTTTTTTTCGATGTTTTTCTTTCTTTTTTTTCAAAAAAAATTTTTCTTTCGCTTTTTCCTTCTTTTTTCATTCTCTTTTTCATTTCTTGTTGTGGTCGAATCTTATGGAGATTGCCTACGTATCATGACCCCGCATGAATCAGACCTTGCGTAGTTCGTGCCACTAAAAGATAAACAACACTAAACATTTTTTCATATTAGAACAAACTGGGTTTCAAAGGTTTGAAGATGACCTACAAACTCGAAAATCAAACAACCCACATATCCTAATCAAAAGCTTTACAAACTCAAAAACAAAAGGCTAGCTCCCCTTCTCTGTTCGACAAATGCAACCAAACGGTTATTTTTGCAAATGTAGCCCCTTCCAAATTTCACATGAATTTTGAGGCCGGGGAAGATTATTTATGACACTTTACAAACTTGTCCGTTCTTTTACGAAAATAGCCTTTCGACAACTGAAAGATACTCTAAGGCTATTTCGGCAAGAACGGTTTATGACGCGGCCGAAGCTGGCTCGGCTTATTATGACAAAATTCAAACGGTATTCACCTGACCGCCGACTCTGTGTATTTTTTTCTTTTCAAATTATAATAAAAACTTGGTGTTGCAAACACGGCCCTTCAGCGCCTTGGGGACGAAAATTTTTAAGGCTGTGTGGGTCAATTGGACAAAAAAATCCTAAACATGATCCAAAAGGTGGCTGTTTATGCAAAGTCAGCCTTCCGGCGTCCCTTTCGGGAACATTCGGCTGTTTATGACAAAACAGCATCACCTGACCTATTCACGACTCTTTTATCGTTTTTCAAATTAGAAAACTCAATACTGCAAACACGACCTTTCAACGTCTCGGGACGAAGATTTTTAAGGTTGTGTGGGTCAACTGGACCAAATCTTAAAAAATGACCCAAAGATGGCTGTTTATGCAAAGTCAGCCTTCCGGCGTCCCTTTCGGGAACATTCGGCTATGTCTTGATAAAACAGCGTCACCCGACTTCTTTATGGCAAAATTAAAATTTTGACATGTTTTTCTTTTTATTTGTTTTTGGCTATTTAGCAAAAAGGTGGGTTGGACATCACCCGACTTATTTATGACAAGATTAAAATTTTGATTTTTGGCTATTTTAGCAAAAGGTGGGGTTGGACCCGATGAGGGTTGCCTACGTATTTCACATCCGGTGAGAATCAAACCCGCGTAGTTCGGACAAATAGACTATTTTTGAGAAGACCCTTTTCCATTTTCTATTCTTTTTTTTTATATATATATATATAACAAACAAACAAACTATTATTTTTCATTCATAACAAACAAACTAACTAACGTAAAACCTAAAAACATTCCTTCTTTTTCATTTGTTTTTCTTATTCTAAAGAAAATGTTTTTTTTTTGGAATTTTTCCTTTAATAAAAGAAATGCTTGAATTTTTTAAAGAAGAATCAAAATATTTTTGATTTTTTTTGGATTATATACATATTTATTTTGGAACAAATAATAAAATCACGTTCAACGCCTGACTCTTTTTATTTTATTTTTGGCATTTTCATAGACAAATAAAATAAAATAAAATATTTTAAAAACGAGACTCTTTTTCATTTTCATTTTCATGGCAAAACAAACTATTTTCTTTTCTATATTTTTTGACAGAACAATGATGATTTTTTTCTATTTTTCCTTTGCTTTTAATATAACAAACTAATAAGACATTTTTTTTCATTTTCAAAATTTCGGCAGAGTTTCGATACTACTCGGACATTCGTTTTTTTTTATTTATAAAAATAAGTAGTTATATCTTTACACTGTTATTTTCTCATTTTTTTTTCACGTTTTTTTTAATCCGTGGAAAATGATGAAGACATACAAAATCTTTTGAATTTCCATGCTTTGTTTTTATATGTATTTTTATTTTTTTTATATTTATTATTATTTTCAAAAATGTGGCATGGGAAACATAAGGATTTCCAAGACATCTTGGATTTCGCAAATGTTCCCCGTGCGCTTTTTCCCAACATGTGAAGCATGGGGGACATAGGGAATTCCAAGACTTCTTGGATTCCACAAATGTTCCCCATGTGTCTTTTCCCAAAAATGAAGCATGGGGGACATAGAGAATTCCAAGACTTCTTGGACTCCACAATTGTTCCCCATGCTTTTGATTAAAATAACACCATGCTGGAAAAACGTGCCACCTTCTTATTAAACGTGGTCAACATAACAAAGTGTGTCATTTGTCCGCCACTATCATTGGTCCGCCAAATGACCCATTCACCCTTGAATAAATACAACATGTAGCACATAGGATGCCGAAGATGGTCTATTAATTTCAGGTTGCTTGTCCTAGACGGACCCAACCCCTGTGTTGAGTCCCCTAAGTCAGATGCACATGATGCAAATAAACGTTCCTACTAGGGATCCGACATGAAGTCACGTTATTCTATGTTCAAAACCTGGGTCGGTGTTCTAGACAGTGTACCCGAGCGGACAACTCGAGCTGAGGAAGGAGCTCCTTTCCGGGAACCAAAAGGCCAGCCGGCTTAGAAACTTTCCGAGCCTCTTTTATTTAGGGTACGACACTAACAGAATAGGGAGTCTCAACCAGTAAGCACATCCCCAGAGGTAAGAAGAGAAAGGTTTCGGCACAATTTATATACAGTTCAAATAATATCAAAGCGGTAAAAGCAGCATTTAGCACATTAGGCTCAAACATGTAAAAATCAGATAATAAATAAAGCCAAATACTAACAATTATTCTAAGCTCGAATTCTTAACCCTGAACCAGTAGTTCTGGGTCCATGTCCCCAGCAGAGTCGCCAGAGCTGTCACACCTCCTTTTTCCGCGCCCGGGGGCGCAGGGGAGTTTTTTCCAATTAAAGGACAATCGAAACGAGATTGGTTTAATTATTTCAGAGTCGCCACTTGGGAGATTTAGGGTGTCCCAAGTCACCAATTTTAATCCCGAATCGAGGAAAAGAATGACTCTATATTACAGTCTGCGTACCAGAAATCCGGATAAGGAATTCTGTTAACCCGGGAGAAGGTGTTAGGCATTCCCGAGTTCCGTGGTTCTAGCACGGTCGCTCAACTGTTATATTCGGCTTATTTATCTGATTTTTAATACAATTATGAACCATGTGCAAATTTTATCTTTTAACCGCTTTATTAATTATTATTATTAAGAAATGTGAACATCGCTTAAAACATATCTTTGGACTGTGTCACATGAAATGCACCCACAATCCGAAACATATTTTATTTGATGTTTTAGAATTTGGATTTGGGTCGCATGAAATGCGCACCCGAGTTTAAGAAAATTAAATTATTAAAGGCGCGCCTAAAGCAACTAGCGCATTATTATTTTTGGGGAGGGCCGTGAAATTTGCTAAACGACCCGTCCCGGAATTTAAGTATTTAATATATATACTTGGAGGGCCCCGCAATTTGTCCCTTTTATTTGGCGAGGCTCGTCTCATTTTACTTATTATTTTTTATTATTATTATTTATTTTTATTTTTTATATTTTTAAAGGGATGCCATTTTTATGCCTTTAACAGTACTAAACCTTATAGCCTATTTACAACTGAAATCTCATAACTCGTTACAATTTTAATAAAAGGAATCTAGCAAAATGAGTGTTTTGGAAGTAATAACAACAAGTAATACTAGTTTTGTCCGAATGAACTAAGCAAGGGAAAAGACGAACAAATTGACGTTAAACTGTGTCGTGGAATAACTAACCCTACTTAATTAAATGATATCAAATAAACAAAAATACATAACACCAAAAAATGAACAAAACGCATATGGTGAAAACATAAGCAGAAAATTATCATATCAATTTATATATTGCATCTTCGAACATTTAACGTAACATTTCCTTATCTAATACTTGAGGTTTACTAACCTTTGAACCTCGGCAAACTCAGGACGACAAACACGACCCCGACGGAGTTCAAGCCGGACTTCACTGAACGAGGAACAACAACGAAACCCCGGAATAAACTCGACGAACCGGACCTCGACTCAACTTTGGGACTTTGGACTGGAACTCGACTTCAACTCGACTTCACTGACGGACTGTTTGGTCGACGACTGTGGGTCGTTGACGACGAGGGGGTGCGACGCGAAAGCATGCAGAACCAACTGCTCGGAAACGCAGCGAAGCTGAAAATGGTGGAGCAGCTCCGTCGGGGTTGTCCGGTGGTGTTCAGGCGTTAGGGGGGGTGGTTTGCGACTGGTTTTTGTTTGGTTATGGTGGTTTCACGGTGGGGAAGACGATGGGGGGTGGACTGGTTGGAGGAGTTGGTTGGTCGTTCATGGAGTGTTGATGGTGGGGGGGTTGTTCGGAGGTTGACGACGGTGGTGATGGGGCTGGTGGTTATGGCGGAGATGCTTGGTCGACGGAGGGGAATGCGTGGTCAGTAGGGTCGTTTGTTGATGGAGGGGGCTCCTTTCCTTCTTTCTTTTTTTCTCGTTCCCCCCTTTTTTTTCTTCTGCTTCTTCTTTTAAGAAGAAGATAAACAGTACATGTTCTCCTTTTTTTTTTTTTTTTCAAAATTCTTAAAATCCCTCCTTTTTCAAATTCCCCCCGTCCTTTTCGTTGGTCCCCGTGTTTTGTAACATAATGCCCATGAAAATGAGCCCCACGCGTGGTGGGGTTCGAGGCATATGTCCCCCACGCGTGGTGGGGTTCCCCACGTGTCCTGGACACGGTTTATTATGGGCTAGGTCCGAAAATTAGGCCTAAAACCGGGTAGTTTGAACCCGAATATTATTCTTTTGCCCGGACCCGAGAAATAGGAACACGTTGCTTAACTAGTCCTATGTAAGCAAAATAACTACCAAAAATAAGACTAGTATTTAAACAAAACTATATATTTTTAAATATTTTTCAAGATTTTAAAATAGCTACAAAATATTAATAAAACTATTTTTTTTTGTAATTTTCGTTTTAAATATTAAGATAAAATATGAGGTAATATTTTTGTATTTTTTCCAAGTTAAAAATGACTATAGAATATTAATAAAACTATTTTTTTGTAATTTTCGTTCTTTAATAAAGACAAAAATATGACGTAATATTTTTGTATTTTTTCAAAGTTAAAATGACTATAAAACCTTAATAGAACTATGTTTTATTTATTACTTTTTTTTTGTAATTTTCGAAATTATACAAAGTACAAAAATAAAGTGCAATTTTTGTATTTTTCAAGTTTATGAGAAATACATAAACTAAAATTATATATATTTTTTTGTGATTTTCTTTTTTTCTTTGAAATAAAGTAAAAATAGTTAAAATAGCTGTTCTAGACCCAATTTCACATATTCACGCTAAAAATGTGAAAATTCTCGGGGAGGGTAAAAAATTACGTGCTTACAGTTAGTTGTATGCTAAGTTTTCAAAATGTGAGTTTTAGTTGACTTCAGTAGAATTCCTGGGTCACGTTGTATTAGTAGAGGGTATTCAGGTGGATCCTAAGAAGATTGCGGCAGCTAAGGACTGTCTTAGACCCACATCAGCTAATGAGATCTGGAGTTTCTTGGGATTGGTGGGCTATTACCATCGGTTTGTGGAGAGGTTTTCATCTATTACAGCCCCGATAACCCGATTGACCCAGAAGGGTGCCCAATTCAGGTGGTCAGACGAATGTGAGGCTAGCTTTCAGAAACTCAAGACAGCTTTAACTACGGACCAGGTGTTGGTTTTGCCCATAGGTTCAGGGCCATATACAATATATTGTGATGCATCTCATATTGGGCTTGGTGCGATGTTGATGCAGAATGGCAAGGTTATTGCATATGCTTCTTGACAGTTGAAGATTCATGAGAAGAATTATCCAATTCATGATTTGGAGCTAGCATCCCACGCGCTGAAGATTTGGAGGCATTATTTATATGGCGTGTCATGTGAGGTGTTCTCGAATCACAAGAGTTTGCAATACTTGTTCAAGCAGAAGGAGCTAAATTTAAGGCAGATGAGGTGGTTGGAGCTGTTGAAAGACTATGATATCACCATCTTGTATCATCCGGGGAAGGCCAATGTGGTGGCCGATGCTTTCAGTAGGAAGTCAGCCAGTATGGGCACCCTTCGTATATTCCGGTCGGTAGGAGGCCGCTTGCTTTGGATGTTCAGGCTTTAGCCAATCAGTTTGTGAGGTTGGATGTTTCTGAGCCCAGCCATATTCTAGCTTGCACAGTCGCTCGTCCTTCATTATTTGAGCGTATCCGAGATCGGCAGTATGATGATCCTCATTTGCTTGTCCTTAGAGACACAGTGCGACACAGAGGTGCCAAGCAGGTTACAGTCGGATATGATGGAGTTTTGAGGATGCAGGATCGTGTTTGTGTGCCTAATGTGGATGGATTTTGTGAGTTGATTCTAGAGGAGGTTCATAGTTCCCGGTATTCTATTCATCTTGACTTGCGGTAGCATTATTGGTGGAGGAGGATGAAGAAGGATATCGTTGCGTACTTAGCTCGGTGTTTAAATTGTCAGTAGGTGAAGTACGAGCATTAGAGACCTAGTGGTTTGTTTCAGAAGATTGAGATTCCTGAGTGAAAGTGGGAGCGTATCACTATGGACTTCGTTGTTGGACTCCCACAGACTCAGAGGAAGTTTGATGCAGTGTGGGTTATTGTGGATAGGCTAACCAAGTCAGCGCACTTCATTCCTGTGGTAGGTTCCTATTCTTCTGAGCGGTTGGCAGAAATTTATATCCGTGAGGTCGTTCATCTTCATGGCATTCCCATGTCTATCATTTCTGATCGAGGTACGCAATTTATCTCGTATTTCTGGAGAACACTTCAGCGTGAGTTGGGCATACGGGTCGAGTTGAGTACAACATTTCATCCTTAGACGGACGGACATTCCGAGCATACTATTCAGATATTGGAGGATATGCTCCGAGCATGTGTTGTTGACTTTAGAGGTTCTTGGGATCAGTTCTTGCCATTAGCGGAGTTTGCCTACAACAACAGCTACCAGTCGAGCATTCAGATGGCTCCTTATGAGGCATTATATGGTAGGCGGTGTTGGTCACCGGTTGGGTGGTTTGATTTGAGAGAGGCTCGGTTGTTGGGTACAGATTTAGTTTAGGATGCCTTGGACAAGGTTACGATCATTCAAGATAGGCTTCGTACAGCTCAGTCCAGGCAGAAGAGTTATGCCGACCGTAAGGTTCGCGATGTGGTATTCATGGTCGGAGAGCGAGTGTTGCTTCGGGTGTCGCCCATGAAGGGCGTGATGCAATTTAGGAAGAAGGGCAGGCTAAGCCCTAGGTTTATCGGTCCTTTTGAGATCCTTGATAAAGTGGAAAAGGTGGCTTACAGACTTCTGTTGCCACCGAGTTTATCAACTGTGCATCCAGTGTTTTATGTGTCCATGCTTCGGAAGGATCACATTGATTCATCCCACGTGTTAGACTTCAATAATGTCCAGTTGGACAAGGACTTGACCCATGAGGAGGAGCCGGTAGCCATTCTAGACCGGCAGGTTCGTCAGTTGAGATCGAAGAAATTCCCTTCAGTTCGTGTGCAGTGGAGAGGTTAGCCTATTGATGGGAGCGACCTGGGAGTCCGAGTCCGATATGCGGAGCAGTTATCCTCATCTTTTCCCCGACTCAGATACTTTTCTCTGTCCGTTCAAGGACGAACAGTTGTCTTAGAGGTGGAGAATGTGATGACCCAAAGGGTCATCTCGTATTTTAGAACCCAATTCGGGGTTCCGAGGCCTTCAAGACCTTATTTTCATTCTTTTCGATTTGCGTGCGCAGTCCGGGCGTATTTCCGAAAAGCCTATATGTGAAAAATTGAAAAAATGCTAAAATTTTGACTTTAAAATTGAATTAAGTCGACTTCGGTCAACATTTTGGATAAACAGACCCGGACCCATAATTTGACGGTCCCGGAAGGTTCGTAGAAAAATATGGAATTTGGGAGTATGCCCGGAATTGAATTCCGAGGTCCCTAGCCCAAAAAATAAATTTTTGAAGAAAATTATTTAACTGAAAAATATAGGAAGTTTGGAAATTGAAAAATGCTTGAATGTGATGGTATCGGGCTCGTATGTTGGCTCTGGAGCCTGGTACAGGTCTAAAATAATGTTTAGGTCTAATCTGTGAAATTTGGTAGGAAACAAACTTGATTTGATATAAATTGGACCCTCGGTTGTGAAAAAAGTAACTTTAGATGTTTTTGAGAATTTCATTGATTTTGAGGCTAAATCCATAGTTGTAGATGTTATTTTGATGATTTGATCGCACGAGCAAATCCGTATGATATTTTTGGACTTGCGTGCATGTTTGGTTTGGAGCCCCGAGGGCTCGGGTGAGTTTTGGATAGGCCGCGGAGTGTTTTAAACTCAGGAAAAATTGAAGGTGAGTTGCAGGTCTGCAGGCTTCGAAATTGCGAAGCCTGGCTCGCAAATGCGAGCTCACATTTGCAAATAACTATCACATTTGCGATGACTGGACAGGGAGGGGACCTTCGCATTTGCGAAGATCTATGTCGCAAAAGCGACTCCAGCGATAATCGCAATTGCGAACAATGGTTCGCATTTGCGAAGTAATCAGGCCAGGCCAACCTTCGCAATTGCAAAGCCTTGGCCGCATTTGCGAACCTGGCATCGCAAATGCGATAAATGCGCCTGGGTTGTGATGACCCAAAAGGTCATCACTTGTTTTGGAAATAAATTCTGTGTTCCGAGGCCTTAAAACCTCCTTTTTGTCTCACCTCGATTTGCGTGCACATTCCGGGTGTGTATCCGGAAAGCCATTATGTGAAAATCTGTGAAAAATAATAAATTTTGCTTTTAAAATAAATTTGAGTTGACTTTGGTCGACATTCTTGGTAAACGAACCCAGATCCGTGATCCGACGGTCTCGTAGGGTCTGTAGTAAAATTTGGGACTTGGACGTATGCCCGGAATCGAATTCCGAGGTCCCAAGCCTTAGAAATGAATCTTTTTTTAAAAAAATGTTTTCTGGAAAATATAAAGGTTTTTGGAAGTGAATTGATGAAATTCTTGATGTTATCAGGCACTTATCTTGGTTTCGGAGCCCGGTACAAGTTTGAAATAATAAATTAGTTGCTTCTGTGGAATTTGGTAAGAATCGGAAGTGGTTTGGTATAAAACGGACCTATAGTTGAGAGAAAATGGAAATTTCAATGTGTTTGAGTAATTTTATGAAATTGAGATTGAATCCGTAGTTGTTGATGTTATTTTGATGATTTGATCGCACGAGCAAGTCCATATGATGTTTTTAGACTTGCGTGCATGATTAGTTTGGTGCCCCGAGGGCTGGGGTGAGTTTTGGATAGGCCTCGGAGCACATTTAGACTTAGAACATGACAGTTGCAGGTTCAGAGAAAATTACAGGTCTCTAAAACCAAGCTCTACGGTCCGCGATGGGGTCTTCGCGACCATAGCAGGAGCTTCGCGACCGTAGCAGGAGCTTCGCGACCGCGGTGGGATTTATGCGGTCAGCGGTGAGCAAGGCTGAGTCTTCATGGCCGCGCTCGATATCTCGCGGTCCGCAGTGGAGCTCCGCGGCCGCAACCCTTTTTACACGATCTGCGGTGAGGGTCTAAGAGGAGTATATAAACGGGACTCTTCAGCTATTTTTCAATTTTCAAAATCCTGAAACATAAGAGGCGATTTTTCAAACAATCTTTCTTCCCCAAAAACACTAGTAAGTAATTTTTAACTCATTCCTTTCACTCCTTAACTTCTTTTTACAAGATTGCATCCTAGAATCTAGGGTTTTTATGGTGGAATTGGGAATTTTGGGTAAAACCTAAGAATATTGAAATTTGGGGATTTAGACCTCAAATTGAGGTCGGATTCCAAAATCAATTATATATCCGGGCTCGGAGATGAATGAGTAATCAGGTTTTGGTCCGAATTTCGGGTTTGGACCAAGCGGGCCTGGGGTCGACTTTTGGCTTTTTGGGGAAATTGTTGGAAAACCTATTTTCATGCATTAAAATTGACTTATTTAGCATTTACTAATATTATTAAGTAGATTGTGACTAGATATAAGTGAATTGGAAGTGGAACTAAGAGGTAAAGTGGTAGTTGAGGCTTGAATTGTGTTCGTGGCATCGAGGTAAGTGTTTGGTCTAACCTTAGCTTGAGGGATTAGGAGTTGTATCTTATTTGCTATGTGTTAATTGTGGAGAACGACATATAGGCATGGTGACGAGTATCTATACGTCGGTGTCAAGCATGCCCGCGAGTCTCGTATTGTAATTATTGTGACTCAGTTGTGATTTATCCATGCTTAATATGGTGATATCATTGTTGATTCCCTTGCCGGAATGTTATTGTTTATGATATTATCTCCCTTGCCGGGATGTTATTGTTTATGATATTGTCTCCCTTGCCGAGATTCTTTTATGACTGATATTGAATTGTATATGGGATCGGGTTGCACGCCGCAACTGTAAAGGGATCAGGTTGCACGTCGCAACGGTAATATGTGAAATGGGATCGAGTTGCACGCCGCAACGATAATATGTGAAATGGTATCGGGTTGCACGCCACAACGGTAATATGTGAAATAGGATCGGGTTGCACACCGCAATGGTAATATGTGAAATGGGATCGGGTTGCACACCGCAATGGTATTATATGAAATGGGATCGGGTTGCATGTCGCAACAGTATTATATGAAATGGGATCGGGTTGCATGCCACAACGGTATTACATGATTTAGGATCGGGTTGCACGCCGCAACAAGAAAGAAATGAAAGTGAATATTGTGTTTATTTTCCTTATTCTTGTTGGCAATTGAATTATGGATGCTCTTTACATTCCTCTTTTGGTATTCTGTTGTTATCTGATACTCCCCGCATCATGCTTTCCCCCCTCCCACCTTTAACTATAAATATCTGCTTTTATTTTTCCGCTGTATATAATTTAACTGCACATGTTTATTTGATAGTCTAGTCCTAGCCTCGTCACTACTTCGCCGAGGTTAGGCTATGCACTTACCAGCACATAGGGTCAGTTGTGCTGATACTAATCTCTGCACTGTGTGCAGATCCCAGTGCTGTAGCTTTTGGACCACAGTGAGGTTGCTGCCTTCAGTCCATTCAGGCGACCCGAGGTAGTCCTGCAGGCGTCCGCAGGCCCTGGCATCTCCTTCTATTTTTCACTTTTGTTTCTTTTATGTATTTAGAGACATCGTTGTATTTATCTTTCAGACCCTTATTTGAAGTACTCTTAGACAGTCTGTGAAATTGTGACACCAGTTTTGGGTAGTTTATGTTTAAGGATTTGTACCGATAATATTTAAATTGTTACATTTCGCTCTTCCCCTTATTTAATTTCGTTGTTTATATAATGCTAATTCATAATCATTAAAGGATTAAAAAATGGAAAAGGTAAATATTTGGAATGATTGGCTTGCCTAGCTTTCACTAGTAGGCGCCATCACGACTCCCGAAGGTGGGAAATCCAGGTCGTGACAAGTTGGTATCCGAGCTCTAGGTTACTTAGGTCTCACAATTCATGGACAAGCTTAGTAGAGTCTGAAGGATCGGTACGGAGATGTCTGTATTTATCCCCCAGAGGCTACAGAGTTAGGAAAAACTTCACATCTATTTCTTCATGTCGTGCGACTTGATTTCTCAATGCTAAATGAACTTCTACTCTATTCTCTCACAGATGGTGAGAACACGTATTGCTTCATCAGTTGACCAGCAGCCTGAGCCCCCAGTAGCAGCTCCTGCGAGGGGCAGAGGCAGAGGCTGTGCTAGGGCCCGAGGTAGAGGCAGAGCTCGGCCCAGAGCTCGAGCAGCAGCACTAGTGGTGGAGCCTTAGGTTGAGTTTGACGAGGAGGTTCTAGCCCAGTTAGTTCCGGTGGGGCCAGCTCAGGTCCAAGAGGGATTCATCGCCACCCTGTACTTTAGGATGCTCTGGTCCGTCTAATGGGCCTTATGGAAAGTGTCGCCCAGGCAGGCTTGCTTCCTATAGCACCAGCTGTCTCTCAGGCTGGAGGAGGAGCCCAGACTCCTACTACTCGCACCCCGAAGCAGATAACTCCCCAGTTTTAGACTCCAGCTGCTCAACCAGTTGGGGTAGTTCAGCCTGGTATTGTGGCATGGACCGGAGAGGGGCCAACTATGTCTGCTGATGCCTTGTGGAGATTGGACAAGTTTTACCAAGCTCTTCACTACCACTTACAGCGGTGAATATTCTGAGGATCCCCAGAATTATTTGTACAGCTGTCATGAGGTTCTTCGGGACATGGGGATAGTGGAGACCAATGGGGTCGACTTTGCTGCTTTTCGCTTGTCTCGATCCGCCAAAACTTGGTGGAGAGATTATTATTTGGCTAGACCAGCTGGGTCACCAGCTTTGACTTGGTATCAGTTTTCTCAGCTATTTATGGAGAAGTTCCTTCCTATCACTCAGAGGGAGAACTATCGGAGGCAGTTTGAGCGTCTCCAGCAGGGTTCTATGACTGTTACTCAGTACGAGACCAGATTATTGACTTGGCCTGCCATGCTCTTCTTATACTTCCCACTGAGAGACAGAGAGAGTGAGGAGTTTCATTGAGGGACTCGTTTAGCCTATTCGATTGCAGATGGCTAAGGAGACGGGGAGCGAGATTTCTTTTCAGGATGCGGCCAATGTGGCCAGGAGAATTGAGATGGTTCTATCATAGGGGAGTGGTCAGGGGTCTGACAAGAGACCTCGTCATTCTGGTAGGTTCAGTGGTGCCTCGTCTGGAGGCAAGGATTCTTTTGGTAGGGGCCATCATCCTAGGCCGTTTCATTCAGCACTTTAGGCTTCTCACGGTGCCCCAGGTGGCCGTGGTTCTCACATGCATTATTTTGATCAGCAGTCCTATAGTGCATCGCCAGCTCCTATTAGTGCACCTCCGCTCCAGAGTTTTCAGGGTCGTCAGTCCCAACAGCCGATGGCTTGTTTAACTTGTGGCGACACGAGGCATATTGCTAGATTTTGCCCTCGAGCACCAAGCAATTCTCAGCACCAGGGTTCCTATGCCATAGTTCAGGCACCGAGTGTTCCACCGCCCGCTCAGCCAGCTAGAGGTGGAGGTAGAGGTATTAGTGGCGGATCTTAGGTCGCTAGAGGTGGAGGCCAGCCAGCAGGAGGCCGTCCCAGAGATGTAGTTTAGAGTGATGGGGCCTAGCCCCGATGTTATGCTCTTTCGGCCTGCCCTGAGGTTGAGGCTTCCGATGCGGTTATTACATGTACTGTTCTGGTTTGTAGTAAGGATGCTTCAGTACTATTTGATCCAGGGTCTACATACTCCTATGTGTCATCTTATTTTGCACTGTATTTGATCATGCCTAGTGATTCTTTGAGTGCTCATGTTTATGTATCTACACCGGTGGGTGATTCTATTGTGGTAGATCATGTCCATCGTTCCTGTAGTGGTGATTGGGGGTCTTGAGACCCGAGTAGACTTATTACTTTTGGACATGGTTGATTTTGATGTCATATTGGGGATGGACTGGTTATCACCTTACCACGCTATCTTGGACTGTCATGCCAAGACTGTGACCTTAGCCTTGCCGGGGTTGCCTCATTTAGAGTGGAGAGGGACTCCTATCATTCTACCCATAGTGTTATCTCATATATGAAGGCTCGGCGAATGGTCGAGAAGGGGTGTTTGGCCTATTTGGCATATGTTCGTGATTCTAGTGCTGAGGTTCCTTCTATGGATTTTGTGTCTGTCGTTCGTGAGTTTCCTGAGATGTTTCCTTCAGACCTGCCGGGCATGCCACCCGACAAGGATATTGACTTCTGCATTGACTTGGCTCCGGGCACTCAGCCTATTTTTATTCCGCTGTATCGTATGGCGCCGCCTGAGTTGAAAGAATTGAAGGAGCAGTTGCAAAACTTCCTTGATAAAGGCTTTATTAGGCCTAGTGTCTCGCCTTGGGGTGCGCCGGTGTTGTTTGTTAAGAAAAAGGACAGATCGATGAGGATGGGTATAGATTACTAGCAGTTGAACAAGGTTACAATTAAAAATAAGTATCCATTACCGAGGATTGATGATTTGTTTGATCAGCTTCAGGGTGCCAAGGTATTTTCGATGATTGACTTGAGATCTGGCTACCATAAGTTGAGGATTAGGGCATCCGATGTCCCTAAGACAGCTTTCCGCACTCGGTACGGGCATTATGAGTTCTTGGTGATGTCATTTGGGTTGACAAATGCCCCAACAACTTTTATGGATTTGATGAACCGAGTGTTCAAGCCTTACTTGGATTCATTCGTGATAATTTTCATTGATGATATTTTGATCTATTCCCGCAGTTAGGAGGAGCATAAGTAGCATCTGAGAGTGGTTCTTCAGACTTTGAGAGATTGTCAGTTGTATGCTAAGTTTTCGAAGTGTGAGTTCTGGTTGAGTTCAGTTGCATTCTTAGGTCATGTTGTATCAGTAGAGGGTATTTAGGTAGATCTAAAGAAGATAGAGGCAGTCAAGAACTGGCCTAGACCCGCATCAGCTATAGAGATTCAGAGTTTCTTGGGTTTGGCAGGCTATTACCGTCGGTTTGTGGAGGAGTTTTCATCTATTGCATCCCCAATGACCAGGTTGACCCAGAAAGGTGCCCAGTTCCGGTGGTGAGTCAAGCTTTCATAGGCTCAAGATAGCTTTGACTACGGCGCCGGTGTTGGTTTTGCCTATAGGTTCAGAGCCTATACAGTTTATTATGATGCATCTCTTATTGGACTTGGTGCGGTGTTGATGCAGGATGGCAAGGTCATTGCTTATGCTTCGCAGTAGTTGAATATTCATGAGAAGAACTATCCAGTATATGATTTGGAGTTAGTATCCATTGTTCACGCATTGAAGATTTGGAGGCACTATCTGTATAGGGTGTCATGTGAGGTGTTCACGGATCACAAGAGTTTGCAATACTTGTTCAAGAAGAAGGAGCTAAATTTGAGGCAGAGAAGGTGGTTGGAGCTATTGAAAGACTATGATATTACCATTTTATATCATCCGGGGAAGGCCAATGTAGTGGCCGATGCTTTGAGTAGAAAGTCAGTCAGTATGGGCAGTCTTGCGTATATTCCGGTCGGTGAGAGACCGCTTGCTTTGGATGTTCAGGCTTTGGCCAATCAATTCGTGAGGTTGGATGTTTCTGAGCTCAGCCATGTGTTAGCTTACACAGTCGCTCATTCTTCTTTATTGGAGCGTATTCGAGATCGGCAGTATGATGATCCTCATTTGTATGTCATTAGGGACACGGTCCAACACGGTGGTGCCAAGCAGGTTACATTAGGAGATGATGTAGTTTTTAGGCTGTAGGGTCGAGTTTGTGTGCCTAATGTGGATAGGCTTTGAGAGTTGATTTTAGAGGAAACCCATAGTTCTCGGTACTCTATTCATTCAGGTGCCGCTAAGATGTATCAGAATTTGCGGTAGCATTATTGGTGGAGAAGGATGAAGAAAGATATTGTTGCATATGTGTTTGGGTGTTTAAATTGTCAGTAGGTAAAGTACGAGCATCAGAGACCTAATGGTTTGTTCTAGAAGATTGAGATTCCTGAGTGGAAGTGGGAGCATATCACTATGGACTTCGTCGTTGGAATCACACGGACTCAGAGGAAGTTTGATGCAGTGTGGGTTATTGTTGATAGGCTGACCAAGTCAGCGCATTTCATTCATGTAGCAGTCTCCTATTCTTCCGAGAGGTTAGCTGAGATCTATATCCGGGAGATTGTTAGTCTTCATAGTGTGCCCGTGTCTATCATTTCGGACCTGTGAGCACGTGAGTTTTGCCCTATATATGACTAATTCCCAAAATCCCAAACAAAATAATTTTTCTTTATTTTTACAATTTTTGTGCGTTTTGGTATCATCTTCTGATAATTGTTGCATTTTTTTTGTGCATGATCAATTCATATAAAATACAAAATATGCATTTTTTCATTTAGGATCTAATTTCATATGTTAGTATTAATCAGGGATTAATTTGTTTTATAATAGAATATATGGAAAATAACAAAAATAGTCTACTTTTGCATTTTTAATTGTTTAATTGCGAATTCATCCCGGAATAGTTTTTAAAATAATTTTAGGAATTAATTAGTTTAATTTTGAAATATATAGGACTTTATTTTAATTTTTACAATTTTATAAAATTAAAAAAAAATATATGTATACAAATTGAAATACAAGAAATAAGGGAAAAGAAAGGAAAGCATTAAAGAGAAGGGTTGCCCATGATTTGGGACAATTAATATCCCAGCCCATTCCCTTCCAATCCTGTACCCATACCTAACAGCTGCTAAACCCGCCCAACCCCGGTGGTCCGACCCGACCCGTCCCCTAAATAACGCACAATCAAAAGAAAACCAAGACCTAAATCCCTAATACGCATAGGCTGTAGTACTGCTCCTCTTCTCCACCCGAATCCAGCCCCAAATTCCATCCAAATTCCAAGCAAGTGAGACTCAAATCCACAACCCACGCGTCCCTCTACCTATCCTCTTGCTGTTGCTAACAGATTTTCTGATGCCAAGATTTGCTTCTGTTCACTCGCTCGATTTTGAGAGGAAGCACGCGATTGGAAGATCCTAGAGACGATTTATTGGATGAATGTGAGGCATTGGATTGATTTCATTCAATCCGAGCCCCACATTCATCAGTGATTCGTTTCATAAAAGGGATGAATCCGATTCTTTGAAGGGGGGGAGAAAAAAAGGTTCAGAGGTTTGATTTCTAATTTCTATTTGGTTTTTCTGATTCTCGGCGTTTTTGATTGATACCGAACCCTCGTGGTTTCGGATTGTTTTTTAGTTTTCAATCCCAAAAATACAAAAAACGGTCCCAGATTTCCATTTCTCTTCATTAGAGTAAAAACAAAATGAAACAAATATAAAAAAAAAAGTTTCGATTTCTTCGCATATCGTCTCTGGTTTAATCGGTGTGTGATGGAGTTGGTTTACAAATGGAGCTCGTTTGAGAATTGCTGAGTTCGTCGCTGTCTAAACTTCTGATTGTTGCTCGCCTTTGCTACTGACTTGGCTGTGTTTCGAACCTTTTGTTATTTTACTTCTAAAAGTTTGGAGTCGAAATCGTGTAATGTCCTACGATTCTGTTATCAAAAGAGGTTCGAAATTTCAGGTTCAATCTTCGTCTCTCTGTTCTTGCGATTCTGTTTTGTTTTAGTGCTTTGAACTATGTGTTTCTGTCTCGAGTGCTCTGTTTGTGCTGGGATCGAATTTCGTGTTGAATTAATTCATTCTCAGTAGTCTGATGTATTTGTGTATTTTCAGTTAGTAGAAGTCGAATTGAATAGTCGTCTTTCATTCCCCACATGTCTTGACAGTTATTCAAGCTTGAAGAATATTCTGAATCAAGTGTCGTCGACTTCAAATGAACAATGTGTTCATGTTTATTCTGGTTATGTTTAGTTTAGCTTACATATGAATTGAACTCTGAAATTGTCTGCCCTGCAATACTGGTACGAATCTGATTGTTTGACAAATGCGTTTGATCAAAGTCAGATTTGATTCTTGGTCGTTTGAGTCAGTGAAACACGTCATTTGCTGTTGGAATCAGTTTGATTAGCTATTTGATAAAGAAACTTATTATTGTTCAAATGATCCATAGTTCAGTAATGGGTTCTTTAGAGCTTGTTGTAAGTGTTTGGGTTCAGGTTGCTCGTATAAGCTCGAGACGAGTTCCATAAGCACTGTTTGATATGTCTATTTCATCCTGTCATTCTTCCAAAATAGGACTATATTCTCTGGGTTCTTCTTTTTAGTTTTAGGTTTTGTTGATATATGCTACTGATTTAGCTAAAGACCAGCTTGAACTCGTGTTAGATTCGCGTTAAGTGATTTTTTTATGGTCCAGGTCTGTTTGTTTCAATTGTTTGGACTTAAAATTTAAGTTTGAGGTTCAGTTGTGTGAGTTGTTCTTCGGTGGTTCTGTTTTGCTAAGCTGCAGCTTTCCTCTCGCCTTTATTTGGCTATTCAAGTTTGTCTCGGATGATGTTTAGAGGCATTTATCTCAATCTCGAAATGTAAATGTTGTTCAGGCATCCATGTGCTATGAATTTGCTGAAATTTGTTCGTATATACATGGTGGAGTTTGTTCTCTGATGTTTTCTGTGGTTCATGGTATGGTTTTGTTGATTTTAGTTTTAGTTTCAGCGCAAAATTGGACATGGTCTACGTTAATATCGATTCATGTTTATTCCCTGATTGATCCGTTTGGTATTGTTGTTTGCATATTGATTAATTTGATTCATGGGCCCACTGCATCTTAAGGTACATGAACTGCTTTTTTTTTCTTTTCAGATATTTATTGTGTCTTCTCCGTTAGGATTAAAATGGTATGCTTGATTTTAGAGCAGCTGGTTTGTTTTTGGATCTCATCATCTGTAACTAGAATGATTTACCTGTGGCTCAATTTTTTTTTTACGAACTCAAAATATATAAAGGGGAATCATGATTTGTTACCCTACTGTTTCCGTTCGTCTTAGTAGTATTAATTAATACCTCGTTTCGTGCTTGTCAATGGTTAGAGGTAGTAGGCTAGAGACAATCTGTTCGAAAAATGCTTGGGCAATTCCGTATGATTGGAAGTAATTTTCTTCTTAATATGGTTTCCCACCATTTCAGCTTCTATAAATCATGCTTTACGATAAATTTCAAAGCAAAAGAGAAGAACAATTCATGAACATTCATAGGTTGCTTTAATTAAGTACACCCCTTTGGGACAATTTGAGGTGTGCCATGTCGAACAGAAGGACAATTGCGTGGACCTCACTCAATTAATTTTATTCCCTTAGAAATTGAGGTGCACCATTTAGTTGAAATTCCATGGCCCTCGCAAAGTGCAAACGCGTAGTTGCTTTAAACGCGCTCTTAATAAAATTACCTTCCTAAATTCGGGTGCGCATTGATGCGACCCAAATCCAAATCTCGACGAAGTCAAAATGTGTTGACAATCACGGGTGCATTGATTGCGACGGGGTTCGAAACACGTTTTCGCGACATCGTAATTCTTAAAAATAAATAATGATAGAAAAGAGGTTCACAAATTGAGACGAGCCTCACCGCGAAAAAATAAATAAATGTGGGGCCCTTAGTAAATAATTATCGAAATAATTAGAATTTGGGATGGCCGTTTAGCGAACTTCATGGTTTTTCCCCAAAAATAACACTACATTAGTATCTTTAGGTACGATTTAATTACATAACCTTCTTAAAATTCAGGTGCGCATTGATGCGACTCAGATCCAAATCTCGACGAAGTCGAAATGTGTTGATAACTACGAGTGCATTGATTGTGACGTGGTTTGAAACGTGTTTTCACGATGTCCCAATTCTTTTAAAATAAATCATAATAAAAGCGGTTTACGAATAAGAAGCACATAATTTAGCATGTATTAAAATCAAATAAAATCAAATACAACAGTTAAGCGACCGTGCTGGAACCACGGAACCCGGGAATGCCTAACACCTTCTCCCGGGTTAACAGAATTCCTTACTCGGATTTCTGGTTCGCGGACTGTTAACAGAGTCATATTTTTCCTCGGTTCGGGATTCAATCGGTGACTTGGGACACCATTAATCTCTCAAGTGGCGACTCTGAATAATTAATAATTAAATCCCGTTCCGATTGTCCTTTAATTGGAAAAACTCCTTTACGCCCTTACGGGATGTAGGTAGTGAAAAAGGAGGTGTGACAGCTCTGGCGACTCTGCTGGGGACCGAACCCAGAATCTCTGGTTCAGGGTTCAGAATTCGAGCTTAGATAAATTTTTGTATTTGATTGTATCTGATTTTCCTACATGTTTCGTGCTGAATGTGTTAAATGTTACCGCTTTGATATTATCTGAACTGTATATAAACTCTGCCGACACCCTTCTCTCTTCACCTCCGGGGATGTGCTTACAGGTTGAGACTCCTTATTCTGTTAGTGTCATACCTTGAAATAAAAAAAGAGGCCGGACAAGTTACGAAGCCGGATGGCTTTTTGGTTCCCGGTAAGTTGCCCCCTCCTCGACTCGAGTTGTCCGCTCGGGTAGTCTAGTACACTGACCCAGGTTTTTGAATATAGAATAACGTGACTTCATGCCGGATCCCTAGTAGGAACGCTTATTTGCATCACGTTGCATTTGACTTAGGGGACTCAACACAGGGGTTGGGTCCGTCTAGGACTATCAACCTGAAATGAAAAGACCATTCTGATGCATCCTACTTGCTCTATACATATATTTGTCTCGAACTTGCATGATTGACCGGTTTCTGAATCTCGGTAATGTTGGAAAATTGAAGGAAAAAAAAGAAAAAAAAAGAAAGAGAAAAAAAATATACCAGTTAGGGAGTTAATTGATTATTTTAGAAAAAATCAATGACCAATTACTGGCGAAACTCTGCCGAAATTTTGAGAAAGAAAAAGAAGGAAAATGTTTTATTTTGTTTTACTAAAAAAAAATAGAAAAAAAAGTCTTTTATTTTAGTTTGGAAAAATAGATTGTGTTATTGTTTGTTGAAAAGGGAAAAAACCGTTATGTTGTCTTGTTTTCAAAAATAGAAAAGGAAAATAGTTTGTCTTGCCAGGAAATAATAAAAATGGAAAAAGAGTCATGTTTTAAAATAGTTCGGTTAATTTGCCCGAACTATGCATGGTTTGATTCTCACGGGGCGTGAGATACGTAGGCAACCCTCATCGGGTCCAACCTCCCCTTTGCAAAAATAACCAAAAAATATCAAAATTTCAATTTTGTCATAAATAAACCAGGTGATGCCGTTTTTGTCAAAAATAGCCAAATGTTCCCAAACGGGGCGCCGGAAGGCTGACTTTGCATAAACAGCCACCTTTGGTCGTATTTTGATTTTTGACCCTCACAGCCTTAAAATCTTCGCCCCCGGGGCGCAGGAAGGCCGTGTTTGCAATACCGGGTCATTTATTTTAGTTTGAAAAAAAAACAAGAAAAAGTCAGTGGTCAAATGAATATCATTCAGATTTTGGGTCAAAATTGGCATATAGAGGAAGGAACCTGTCATTTTGGGGTTTGTATTTCTTTTGATTAGAGTATATGGGTCGTTTGATTTTCGAGTCTGTGTTTCATCGTTAAGTTGGTTAGTTTTGTTGTTATTATGAAAATGGAAAATTCCAAAAAAAAAATGTTTTATTGTCGTTTACCTTTTATTTGCACGAACTACGCCTGGTCTGATTCGTGCGGGGTCACGATACGTAGGCAATCCACATAAGATTCGACCGCAACCAAAAAAAAAAAAAATGGAAAGTGAAAAATAGAAAAGAAGAATTGAAAAAATGGGAAAAGATGTTGTGAATAATGAGGACCGACCCAATCCATTCTAACATGTTTTGTTTTGAATTGTGAAGAAAGTTGAGGTGGTTGGGTTGTGGTAAGCTGGAAACACAAGATCCAAGGAAAATGATAACTGACATCGAAGCTGTTACGAGTGCTCAAGAGACTCAGGGTCAGAGGGTTCAACAAGGGTCTACTGTGGTTGAGGAAAATAGAACACTGAAACAACAAATGACCAAAATGCGTCAAGCCTGGGCCAATGGCCAAGGACAGCCTTGTCACGAGTCACAATTTGCTACACAACAAGAACAGTACCACTATCCCGAGTACCACTCGTACTCGTTTGAGCTTCCTGTAAACATCGAGAAGCCTGCCCGAAAGAGAGTACAGGAAGAAATAACCCAAAGAGTGAAAAGATTAGAACAACGGTTGAAAAACACGCAAGCAATGGCAGGTCAAAAGAGCGTTGCCTTCAGAGATCTATGCATGTTCCCCGATGTCCACTTGCCGCCTGGTTTCAAGGTTCCCAAATTTGAAAAGTACAATGGACATGGAGACCCCATAGCCCACCTGAAAAGGTATTGCAACCAATTGAGAGGTGTGGGAAGAAATGAGGAATTGGTTATAACTTATTTTGGGGAAAGCCTCACGGGAGTAGCATCTGAATGGTTTTTGGATCAAGACACATCTTGCTGGTACATCTGGGATGACATGGCACGGGCCTTTGTCAAACAATTTCAATACAACATTGACATCGCCCCAGACCGCATTTCCCTTTCTAACCTAAAAAAAAATCAACTGAAAGTTTCAGGGAATATGCCATCAAATGGAGAGAGCAGGCAGCTAGAGCTAAGCCACCCATGGATGACCACGAGTTAATCACTGTCTTTCTACAGGCTCAAGAGCCAGATTATTTTCAATACATGACATCCGCAGTGGGTAAATCCTTCCCGGAAGCAATCAAAATGGGAGAAATGGTGGAGAACGGTCTTAAGACAGGCAGAATTATAAGCCAAACAGCTCTCAAAGCTGCAGCTCAAGCTGTCCAAATTGAATCTGGTAACCTGAATGAGAGGGATGAAGAAATCATGGTGATATCAGGGTCGAGAAGAGGTCCTAGGAGAACATCTCGAAGGTATGTGCAGCCTCATCAGATTTTCCATGACCCCCCTAAGCATTACCATCCACCTTCGAACCCCTCACACCCGCCACCAAATCACACAAGAAAGCGAGCTCGAGTATCACAAAATCTCCACCAGCCTCCGCAAAATTTTCAATTACCTTGTAACCCACATCCAAGCCAGGGGTATAGAAGGGAACAAAAGTTGAAAGATAGTTTTACACCAATAGGAGAGTCCTATGCAAGCTTATTTGAGAAGTTAAAACAACATGACATGATTGCACCCATTCCTCCAAATCAGGTGGACCGACGTGCGAGAAGCTTTGACTCATCTAAAAGGTGTGAATACCACTCCAATGCTCTGGGGCACAATGTGGAAAATTGTCGGGATTTGAAAAGAGAAATAGAAAGGATGATCCAGGAAAATTTGATTCAAGACAGTGGCACCCAGAATATCACGCTGCATCCCTTACATGAGGAGGCACACTTGGTGGGGATGATGCCCAGTGACATGGGGTATGAGAATACTCTTGGGAACTTGTTGACTAAAGTTGAAGATACGGAAGCAGATAGTGGTCATGGCAATATGGATGCGAAGCTTAGTGGCTAAGATGTCGTGCTTGTAATTGGAAAGACGCTCCATTCCTAAGTCAGCTGGGGAGGAGCTTTGGTGGTCCATTTGGCTGTCATTTCTGTTGTCCGGATTATTTGCAGGGTTGTAATCTGGATATTGTATTGTGTTCAAACCCTCCTATCCTTTCATTTTTGTCTAGTTTGTTTAGTCGTAGTGGTTTGTCTAGGGTTGTCTAGGTTTGTTTCAGTTCATTCTAGGGTTGCAATCCAGTTTGTTTTGTTTTTGTTTTGTTATTCGAACTGTTTCATCGTTTGTCTAATGCAAATTCCGATCTGTTGTTACTCCCAATCATTTTCTTTGTTTAGTTCTTTTCTAACTTTTTGTTTTGCCTTTTGCCGGTTCTAATGACATGACATGCACGCATAATGCTCAGTCTGATCTTCAAAAGTTGCGAAGTAATGAGACCATTTTGAAAATGATAAGGACACTTGAGGAAATGAGAACAGATTGGGACATTTTGAGATTGTTTGCCCGAACCATGTGAAACTGGGGCAAGTAAAACATAAAAATCCCCGTAAAAGCAAGTTGGCGAAATTGACAGGGGGCCAGTCATTGTAATAAGAGTAAGAGTGTTGTCGAATGGCACATTATATCTGACAGATGTAGAAGCAAAATGTGTGGAAATGGCCATCAATTCCAATGCGGTCAAGAGATGATGTGTATGGTTTTTTTATTCTGATTGTACTTGTTTGTATTTGGTATATTTTGAAGTTTGAAATGACGAAGACGTTTTGTTCTGCTATCTAAACACTTTACCCTTTTGTCAACCTCTTTGAGCCTTATTTGTTTTCTTTCATACCCCTATTTTGGAATCAACGGCACAATTAAAGAAATGCAAGTGCCGAAGATACGCAAATGGAAAAAGAAGGAAAAAGAAAAGGAAAGAAAAAAGGGAAAAGGAAGAAAGGAAAAGGAGAAAGAAAGAAAGAAAGAAAGGGAAAGAAGAAGAAAAAAAAAGAAGAAAAGGAAAGAAAAGAAAATAAAAGAAAAGAAAGAAAGAAAGAGAAGAAAGAAAAAGAAAAATGAAGAAAAGAAAGGAAAAAGAAAAAAAAAGAAAGAGAGAGAAAGAAAATCGCAACAACGTAGTTTCTATGACGTGAACTATGTTTGACTTGATCCCGAAAGGGTACGTAGGCAGCCTCTCTGAGGTTCAGTCATACCAAAACAAAAATCCAAAAGTCCCCAAGCAAGAAACTGGGGCAAAAATTGTGGTTTTTGTGAGAAGTCGGATTCCGAAAGTTGTAAATTTAACCCATTTTAAAATTATTTTGAGCCTTTTATACCCTTTATTTCTAACCCAATCCAAAAGCCTACATTACGGTCCAAAGAAAGACCTTCTGATCAGTCTTTGAGAAATGCTAAGTCAAGCAGGTAAGGTGATTCCTATCAGGGGCAACACTCCGGTCCAAACAAGGAAAATGAAGACGAGAGAATCGTGTTGATGAAAATCCTCATGGGTATCGCAAGGTGATGAAAGCTGAGAGAAATATAAAATGAGAGAGTCTTATTGGGGAAAACCTTCACGGGCACCTTGAGGCGACAGTAAGTTGAGAGAAAGAACGAAATGAGAGAGGTTTGATGGTGAAAACCCTTTGGGGCACTACAAGCCGAATAAGGAATGCGAATCAAATTGGATAAGTGGAGCAATGAAGCCCAGTTTCACAGCAAAAAGAAACAACAAGAGATGAACATCAGATTTGCTTAACAGAATAGGTTGCAGGTGCATGTCAAGGTCATTAGAGTCGGTATCCACATCCGATAGGTTTCTACTGTGTAGTTTTCTTGTTAGGAATCATCTCTTTCTATTGTCCTTTACTCTGTTCTTTTTGTTTTGTTCATTTCCCCTTTCTGAGTCTTTTGGTCGTAACAAGTGAGGAGTGACTTCAAAATTTTCCACCAACTTTCCAATTGCACAAAATGGGTTCACAAGTCAGGAAAAATAACAAGAGCACTGAGCTGGTAATAATCAACATACTTTGGGATCCTTATGAAAACAAAGTTTGGTAGATGTCGGTTCAGGAATAATGCAACAGATAGAGGGTATTGGGATTGAACGGGGAAAAAGGGTATTTCAGTAACACAGATGACGGGAAAAATGGTTAATCAGTAAACGTGCAAGACCTTCAAGAAGAATCAATTGTCACAGAAAACATATGGGGTCAAATAAGAAGACTAGAAGTAATAATTGAGAGATAGTCGTCAAGAAGGGCGGAAGTTATCAGCCAAGTTTCAAAGATGGTCGGAGAACGCAAAGCATGGAAAGGAGAAAAGGAAAGCCATCCCAGCGGGAGTACCACAACCAACCACCACACTTTTAAACTGACAGAATTTTCTTTGATTTGAAACAGGGGCATGGAAATGATATTGATAGCAGAAAGATATGCTACAGGAAGATTACCAAACTGGGGCAGAAAATTTTCTGTCGTGTTAAAAGTTTTTTCGGGTACCCATCTGAAGAACATGAAGGAGGATAACACCAGTTTTTAGGAAAGCAGTTCTGAAAGAAGATAATTCAAGTTAGTGGGTAGATAAAGCAAATTTTGAAGGAAAATGGTTAAAGGACATCTTAGTCTGTTGAATTTGTCACCTAAGATAAAAATCTTAGTCTGATGAATTTTTCACCTAACATAAAGAAATCTTAGTCTGTTGAATCTTTTACTTAAGATAAAGAAATCTTAGTCTGTTGAATTTTTCACCTAAGATAAAAATCTTAGTCCGATGAATCTTTCACCTAAGAAAAAGGCAGAAGTTAGAAAAACGAAAGGAAAGCATAATTTGGAAAAGATGAAGGCAGAATTTGAGGAGAAAGAAAGGAAGGCATAATTTAAAGAAAGAGGAAGGCAGAAGTCGAAAAAAAAAGAGAGAAAAAAAGAGGAAGGCATAATTTGGGAACAAGGAAGGAAGGCAAAATTTGAAAAGAAAGGTAGTTGGAATTTGGAAAATTAAGAAAGTCGGGATCACACAAAAATGGACCTAGTCTGATGAATTATCTCCTAGAGTCAAAATCTCAGTCTGATGAATCTTCCTCCTGAGATCACACAAAAATGGACCTAGTCGAGGAAAAGAATGACTCCATATTACAGTCTGCGTACTAGAAATCCGGATAAAGAATTCTATTAACCCGGGAGAAGGTGTTAGGTATTCCCGAGTTCCGTGGTTCTAGCACGGTCGCTCAACTGTTATATTCGGCTTGATTATCTGATTTTATACAAATATGAACTTATGTGCAAATTTTAACTTTTAACCGCTTTTGTCGTTATTATTATTTTACAAGAATTACAACGTCGTGAAAACATATCTCGAACCACGTTATATCAATGCACCCGTGGTTATCGATATATCCCGACTCGGTTGAGATTTGGATTTGGGTCACATAAATGTGCACCCGAATTTAAGAAGGTAAAATTATTAAATACGCGCTTAAAGAGGCTATCGCGTTATTATTCCGGGAGGGTCGTGAGATTTGCTAAACGACCCACCTTGGGGACTGAATGCTTCAATATATACATTTAACGAGGGCCCCGCAATTTGTGCGTTTTTCTTTATTTTTGTCGAGGCTCATCTCGCCCTTATTTTAAAAGGATATCCTATAGCAACTACGTTTCTTGTCGCGTTTGTCTCTACTAATAGAAAACAGAAATAGTCCTGGTTAGTTACATGCTTGTAGGCTTATTTATAGCAGGATTCAAAATGCTTTTACAGAGTAAGTAAACGTCATTACGCACACGGACAGCTGATTGAACATTACGGGCCCAAATCCAGCTCATGCGGGATGGGCCAGACCTGGGCCACTGTTTGTTCGATGCGGGCCTGCTTGGTCTGTTTTGACCTGGGCTCGACCTTCATGAGGTTGAGATTGCAAGCTTTGTGTTCTTTGTCTTAACGTGTGGTTTACCAGTTATATGAGACAATTTATCAGAAGAGAAAGAGCTTAGCTAATAATGTACAGTTTTCATGCTTGGCATACATTACAGAATATACCACACAATTAAACCAAATCTAAGATTCAACCTACTGCATTGGGAATACTTTTATCTACTAGCCTGCATATACAAACTGACGTTTAATTACCCTACAATTGATATCTACTAGGCATGCAAACTATCTTCAGTATCCAAACAACACTGCAAACTATCATGCATTACATGAGGTTTAACATAACAGTCAAAAAAAATCTTCAGATCTTCTCTTTTGTATTAATGCTCAGCCTTCAAGTTACATTGACAATGTTCTAATCGTGTACCTGGTATAGCCAAGCAAAAGAAGAAAGGAATGATCAGCTGAGTAGTATGCAACAAACACAGCAACAGCAGATACACAGCAACAACAACCAGCCAACAATGATGAAGCTCACGAGCAGTCGAGCAACAAACAAACAATCCCAGAATCAGAGTAATGAACCAACAGAAATAATAGAGTATTCAATGCAGCAACACCAGCAGTTCAACAATCACAAGCAGCTCAATCAGGGCAAACAACAGAACTTGGCCAAGACAACTTGACCAATGTGAACTCTTATGTAGTTTACAGACAATGTTTGGTTACAATATCCTCTGAATTTATGTTTCTTTCTTTCAGTTTTTTCCAGCAAAAAAAACTCTTGCTTTTCAAAAAAAGAATCCCCCTTCTTATAGCCTAAACTCAGTACTTTACAGCCTGCTGGACAACTCAAAATTCCCCCTCCCTGTTGTTTTTCCACTTAGTTATTTTAAATAACCAAACCTCCCATGAGATCCCTGACAGCCCCTCTCTCTTTTTGTTGTTAAAGTGTCCTAATCTCTTGTTTATTTAGCCAAAGTATGGGCAGCAGGAATATAATCTGACAGCACATGCTGTCCAATTATTTAATTCCTTAACAGCTGACCATACACATGCTGCCCACAATCTGAACCAAGTAAACATGGCATCCATTTAAGATCACAGTCTGAACTGCCATTATAACCTACCCCCTAGATGTTTTTTGATTCAAATTAAACAAAACCAATAGGCAATACAATTCAGTTCCTAATGGGATTCAAATACGATCACAGCAGAAATAAACAAACGAATCAAGTTGTTACCATTAATGACTTGAAACTAATTGACGACATACATCGACTCGACTATATTAATCGTAACACATAATAACCAGTCGTTCATATAAACAACACGTACAAAGTCCCGAATGACTTCAGACAACTTTGTTCGATTACTGGGAACCTATATGAATTAACTTATTTGACGACTAATCTAATTGACGATCATGTATATCACAGAACACATTCAGAACACACACAGACAAACCAACGACCAAATAAATTCCTTACAAAGATGGAAGGAATTAAGAAAAATACCAAAAATAACAAACAATCACAACAAAGCATGCTAACAACTTAATTGCCACTCGAATAAAACAGAAAAGCAAAGAAAAACTTACCGAAAAATGTCCAAACAAAATTGACCCAAGTCTGACTCAACTTTGACCATTTGAGGCCGAACAAACTTTAATCAGGGTGTTCTCACATGAAAAACCTTGATTAAGGTCTATTAGACCTCAAACCACTGTTAAGACCGGCCGAATTCCAAGGTTATTCGTGTTCTAGGTTTTGGATCTTCAGATCTGGTTTTTTAGGAGTTGTGGGTAGATTCGGACCAAACCAAACCTGGCTTGGTCACGAGGGAGGTCATGGAGTGTCTGGTACGAAGATGGTGAGGTTTTGCATAGGTCAGAGTTCGACTGGAATCTTCAAATGAAGATTCGAGACGAAGGAAGGTTTCGAGGTAGGGGGTTACAGATCCATGTTCAGGAGAGTGAGGTGGTCCTAGGGTGTTCAGGAGGGGGTCATCGGCGTTCATGCCGCCGGGTTCTGGTGAAAGGGAAATTAGGACGGCTGCTAGGGTTTGGGGGGTTTCAGTGTTTGGTGAGGACGATGAGTGGAGGGGGGTTCGGATAGGGGGCGTGGGGTGTGAGGGAAGGCTTATATACGGAGTAGAGAATTGGATCTGGGCCGTTAGATCAGATGATCTCAACGGCTTGGATCTGATGGTGAGGGGTGAGACAAGGTCGTTTGGCATTAAAACGGGGTCGTTTGGTTTAAGTGAAGGGTTGGGTTGAAATGGTTACTGGGTCGGGTTATGTTAAACGGATCTGGGGGTGTGATCCTGGCCGTCGATCCACTTGAGATCAACGGCCCAGCTTAACCGGGACAAAACGATGTCGTTTGGACGCTTTAAGGGGGCGGACCATTTTGCTCATTGGGCCAGTTCATTTTGGGCCTATTTTTGTTTGATTTTCTGGCCCAAAACCGGGTATCCTCCATTCTTTTCCACTTTAATTCAAACAAAACCCTTAAATAAAACAAAAAATAAAATTATACACCCACAAATTAATATTTAATAAAAATCAACTAATGACAAGAAACACTTATGCATATATTTTGATTTTCTTTTTCTTTTTTGGAGTAATTCCCGTGAGGCAAAAATCACGTGCTTACACACTCCATGCGTACAACTGAAAGATCTCTCTGCACTTCCACAACCTCGATTCTGAACGACGCGTGGTAACAATGGTTGAGCAACTCTGGCTCTCTTATAACCCTTTTATGGTATCACAAACCATTGGCATAGTGCGCAATTCAATACATGAGTGGATGCAAAAGAATATAAGATATATGTTTTAAGCTGAATAAATGCCGCATAATAAGGAATGAATGAAGTCAAAAAAATTTCCTACTAGTTCTGTAGCCTCTCAAGATAAGTACAGACGTCTCCGTACCGATCTGCAAGACTCTACTAAACTTGTCTGTGAATTGTGAGACCTATGTAACCTAGGGCTCTGATACCAACTTGTCACGACCCGAATTTCACACCCTCGAGAGCCACGATGGCGCCTACTGGTGAAAGCTAGGCAAGCCATATTATCCTAATTACTTAACCTTTTCCAGTTTTAAACCATTATCAGTGATGAGTAGATATCATGCAAATAGCGAAAATAATTAAGTGGAAGACAAAATCTGACAATTTATCTTAATACAAAACTGCGGAAGTCTAAATACAACTCTACCCAGAATTTGGTGTCACAGCTTCATAGACGGTCTAAGAATACTACATACAAAGTCTGAAAGATAAAATATACACTGTTTCTGAAATGAGTAAAGGAAACAGGATAAAGAAAAAGATATGAGGTGACGCCAAGGCCCGCGGACGTCTGCAGGACTACCTCGTGTCGCCTGAGTGGGATGAAGACAACACCCTCACTGCGGTCCAAGCACTCCGGTATTAGTATCTGCACACAGTGCAGAGTGTAGTATCAGCACAACCGACCTCATATGCTGGTAAGTGCCTAGCCTAACCTCGGCGAAGTAGTGACGAGGCTAGGACCAGACTACCAAATAAACCTGTGCAATATAGCGTACAAAAATAATAGGAAGCAGATAATAATGATGTCAACAATATATAAATAGCAGGCAACAAGAACACCATAAATGTTTCTCAACAAATAATAGATACAAGTGCAATCAATTTATCAAGTCCTTCAAATATAAATCTTTCGCCTATAAATCCTTCAAGTAATAATCTCTAAGAAAATATGCTTTTCAATGAATATATTTCGAATATATTTCCTTTAAATAAATATCTTTCAAATAAGCATCTTTCGAATATAATTCTTTCGAGTAAAGGTCACCTTGTGATGCCTCATTCACTTAACATAAAGTAGAGTACAGCTTCCAACCCAATTAGGAAATCAACAAGAAAAGATGAAGTTATTTTTTTTGAAATCATTTGATAAAGAAGATACCCTTTCAACTAAAGTACAATATCGAATGAATCATTATCTTTAATACGAGAAATCAATAAATCAAAACATAGTAGAAATTCCTTTTTAAGTAAAGTACAACCTCAAACGGTTTAAGGAAAATTTAGTTGAGAAATCAATTGAGTTAAAAATGTAACAATTGTTGAAATTTGGAGTATTGAACATATATAAAAAAAAGAAGGTAAAAACAGAATATCAAGAGAATTATAAAGGAATCAAAATCCAACCACTAACAAGAATAAGGAAAACAAAGGCAGATTTCACTTTCTTTTCACATCTTGTTGCAGGTGTGCAACCCGATCCCATTTCCTGTATCTCATGGCAGGCATGTCACCCGCTCCCATTTCATTATATCTTGTGGTAGGCGTACTACCCGCTCCTATTTCATTATATCTTGTGGTAGGCATACCACCCGCTCCCATTTCATTATATCTTGTGGTAGGCGTACCACCCGCTCCCAGTTACAAGCCAACAATAATCACAGGGAATCCCGGCAAGGGAACAAGAGCAATATAACAACTTCCTGGCAAGGGAACAGTGATATTTCAACAACATCCCGACAAGGGAACAATACTATCAAAACAAACATCCCGGCAAGGGAACAATAATATCAAACAAACATCCCGGCAAGGGAACAATGGTGATAATAACATATGAAGCGCAATAAACCACAACGGAGTCATAACATTTATAATACAAGACTCACGGGCATGCTTGACACCAACGTATAGATACTCGTCACCATGCCTATACGTCGTACTTCACAATTAACATGTAGCAAATAAGACACAACTCCTAATTCCTCAAGCTAAGGTTAGACCAAACACTTATCTCACTTTGCAACCAATTCAAAATTTCAACAAGCCTTTGCCTCGCGAATTCGTGCCCGAAATTCTCAAATCTAATCATAAACAATTCGATTCAGTCAATAAAAATTATAGGAATTAATTCCATATGAAATTCTATATTTTCCAATAAAAATCCGAAATTGCACTAAAAAATTTCCCGTGGGCCCCACGTCTTGGAACCCGACAAAAAATATGAAATATGAAACCTCATCCAACCACGAGTCTAACCATACCAAAATTACTAAATTTCGATAATATTTTGACCCTCAAATCCTCAAATCTATCCGAGAGAGTTTTCAAACTCTTCCAACTAAATTCACAGATTTAATACCAAAACTAGTAATAGATTCGGGTAATCTAACTAAAATTAAGTTAAGAACACTTACCCCGTTGTTTTCTCTAAAAATCTCCCAAAAATCGCCTCTTCCCGAGCTCCAATTTGACAAAAATGGAATTTGTCCCATTTTCAAAAATAAACGTTTTGACCAGAATTCGGGGTTACTGTTCACGTATTTTTACTGTTCACTAGTACTGTTCATGTGCACTATTCATGGGTACTATTCTTGGGCCCTATTCACGGGACTATTCATGGGCACTGTTCATGATACTTTAAAAAAAAGACAGCAGCTTCCCAAAGAGAATTTCAACAGCTTTTTCTACCCGTTAACCTTCCGAAACCCACCCGAGGCCCTCGAGACTTCAACAAAATACACCAACAAGTCCTAAAACATGATACAGACTTAGTCAAAACCTCAAATCGCATCAAATAATGCTAAAACCGTGAATCACACCCCAATTCAAGCACAATGAAACTAAGAACGTCCAACTTCTATATTCGATGCAAAAACCTATCAAATCAAGTCCGATTGACTTCAAATTTTGCACACAAGTTATAAATGACATAACGAAGCTATGAAAATTTTCAGAACTAGATTCCAACTCCGATATCAAAAAGTCAACTCTCCGGTCAAACCTAAGAAATCTTTAGCCTTAGATTTCTAGATTCCGTTAAATGGCGATACTTTGATCTAGGGACCTCCGAATTCGATTTCGGGCATATGACCAAGTCCCAAATCACGATACGGAACTACCGGAATGGTCAAAACTTTTATCCGGGTTCGTTTGCCCAAAATATTGACCGAAGTCAACTCAGTTGAGTTTTAAAGCTCTAGTTCACAATTTAATCCATTTTTTACATAAGAACCTTCCGGAATATTATACGGATTGCCGTGTGTCATGACCCATCTCCCGAACCCGGTCGTGATGGCACCTCTCGTGAAGACAAGGCCAGCCAGACCAAAATGGAACACTTCTATTAAACAATTAAATATCATAAACAGTTCTAAACATGATATAATAGCTGTCGCACCTCCTTTTTC